>NW_026941069.1:0-129009 GCF_032062105.1 Saccostrea cuccullata
CGCAGAATTTTATGAAATACAAAGTAAATTTATAAAGTGATAATTCCAATCTTAATTTTATTTATTGATTTCCTGTGTTTTTTGATTGGACGAGAACAAATTTAAGAAAAAGTTTACACGTCGATGAATTTTTCAATCAGAACTACTTTCTTGACCTAGCTTCTAAGCTGTTTTAAAAACAATGAAAACAGATACTTCTAGTCCGTTTTAGCTAAATTATGATTACAAGAAACTTGAAATTAAAAAAAAGCAAAACAGGAGATAAAACAGGACTGACAGACGGGAATATTATGTTTATGTCACTGTCGGATCACGAGTGTGAATTTTAAGAAATCGCTGATCATGCTGTCATTTTCTCGACGTTTCATATCAGTTCAGTTGGTATCGTTGTGATAGGGAAAAGAAACGTACCTCAGACTCTTGCCGTATCAGCATGTAATTCATATATTTTCACCCTACAGATCCCACATTCTCCCTAAATCTTTGAACGAACCAGAGCGAATCGAGGACGTCGTCGGTCTGCAACTTTCGCCATGAGCGTTGTCGTGAATGTCAATATGGTCATGGTCAAGGACGAATTATTCTAGAGGATACGCGTATTTACAATATTTGTTGACTTAAATGACATTCAATGAGTTTTGATTTATAAGTTTATTCATTGATTGGTTTGACAATTTAAGTTGGATTTTATCGATATTCATCTTGTATACGTTTCTCTGCGGCATAAAGTATTCCTACGCCGTACAAAATACGGATTGTATGACGGCCTCAAATAGAAATAATTTTAATAATTTTAAAAATTCGTAATTGGAATTATAAGAATTAAACGTTCTTTTTTCAGAATTTATCGATGTGTAAACTCTGCCTTTTTACTGACAAACTTTACATCAAAGTGCTTTGCACTTTTATTCAGTTTGTGAGTAAGAATGCAGAGTTTACACATCGATAAATTCTGAAAAAAAGAACGTTTAATCCTATTATAAATAATTTTTAATTAAAATTTT
This sequence comes from Saccostrea cuccullata, assembly GCF_032062105.1. Lineage (NCBI taxonomy): Eukaryota > Metazoa > Mollusca > Bivalvia > Ostreida > Ostreidae > Saccostrea > Saccostrea cuccullata. Next base: position 1,005 of record NW_026941069.1, read on the forward strand.
GCGGTGCTCCGGGTCTCCATTCCAAGTCTAATTATGAAGCCGCAATTGTAATTAAACATTTGAAATTGAGTAAAATTTAACATTTTTCAATTTACATTTAGTAAAGGATTATAATTTGCTAATAATAAATATCAATGACGCAACTTTGATTTAATTTTTAGCTTGTCCACGAACTTTACGGACAACCCTCGTAGTGCCACTATGACCCGCTGATTTACTTTTGATCCGACAAATACGTACATGAATTTTGGGTTTCTCATAGCAATTCATGGACCCTGTTATTCTTTCTATAAAATTAAGGAGTGCCCATCTCTTTTCAGCAACCCCTCCTGAATGAAATTGAATGATACTTTCACATATCCTTTATTTTATAATATCATTGTGACCCTTCAATTTTACTTTTTAATCTGACACTTATTTTGAGTCTCCAGAGCAAAACATTAACTTTGCCATAAACATCATATGGGCGGCAGGTTACATGTATATCATTTACTGAGCTCTATTCAATTTTTAGACATAAAACATTAGTTCCAACCGTTGTTTATATGTCGTGACATTTGAATTCAGTAGGACAATATGTGATTGCGATATGTAGTACGGATGAAGTATTTAAGTAGATTTCACTATTGTTACAATAACAAGTTTATTGCTGTTTTACTGAAACGTCGGACTTTATTTTACTCTTCTACCTCCTAAAGATATTATTTTCCTTAAGTTTTTCAATGATCATCATAATATTTTGCTGTTTCATGAAATATTTTTTTTTTTTTGAAATCAGGAAACATCACGGTTAGTGTAACTTGGAATGAAAAAATTACATACGGTGAACCAACAGAATTCATCTGCGAGACAATATCAGAAACAGAAGTGAATGTTTCCTTTCAGTGGATTCTTCCAAATATATCTGAATCCTCTTACAACATCAGCGATGACAATACGTCATTATGTGCAGACACCCATTGTGTATCAGATTTGTATATTTCTACAGTAGACTTTCATCACGAAGGAATATACGAGTGTCAGACAGAATTTGGAAAGATCGCTGTGTACTTCGAAGTAGAAAGTTGTAAGTGATCAAAATTATTCAACTGTTATCATATTGAATAGGGTTTAATTATGAATAATTAAAGTAGTTGATATTTCGCTGTTATTGAGGTACAAAAAAAGACTAACAAATTCATGTTTTTCTGGAATTGTTAATAAATTCATCAGATTTCTGTAACCTGTTTTTTTTTTACAATATTAAAATTGTTTTTCATACACTTGATCAACTACATGTATCAACACATATAACAATTAATTTCGAAAACAATTTCTTAAGAAACAGAACCATTTCACGGTATATTTTCAAAATAAGTTTTCTGCATTGGTACCACATTTGTTGCCATTACTGTGTTACTTGTGGAAAATGAACATTGCATATTTTGCCCTTTGATATGATCTTTTCCTGAATTTGATTCATGTCCGCAAAAACTGAGTACTCTACAATAATTTAAATGAATATGAGAACGTAAAATTAATGAGAAAATTGGAACCAATACATGCCCTCATATAAAATTGTTCTATTTTGTAGTGTGTCCTTACAAAAGATTTAGAAGGGCCACTAGTAATTCCACGGCTACGGTGACAGTATATAAGAATACATCGTACGAGTGTATGAAACTTTGTGAAGATGTCTCGGAATGTGTCGGTATCATGTACAAAGCCGTGGACAGGGAATGTTGGATTCACAACGAAACAAATTTAGTTTATGGAAACTGCATTGGGGATTTGTTAGGATATTTTTATGAGAAAATTTGCGATGGTGAGTTTTTAAAAAAAATAATTTTCATTCTATTAACATACTTTTTGTTTCGCTTGAGAGGTCTCTGTGCTTAAGCTATTTTTTTCTACAATTTTGCATGGAGTATCAAAGCAGAACCACCACATGGGATTCTTCATTTCATAACTAGAAAATTATTTTATTGCACATATTTTTTCATGGTTAATTTTGTTAACATCATTTTTTTCTGTAGAAATACTGCATTATACAGGCTACATTGGTTTACTCAAATCTGTTTTAAGTCTTCCGACTGATAAAGGTATAAGAGCTTGAAGTTTAAAAAAATTGACAGTGCTTTAATTGCTTATCTTAACTCAAAAAAAATTCCCCTGTCTTGTTATTTCATAAACTCTTGTGTAAATCTCTAATAAAGTCAGACTCTGATACATATAAATTTTTATATACCTGTTATGTTGAATTTTGCCCACTTTCAATTGAATTTTCTATATCATACATACAGTGTATATGAAAGAATAAACTCGTTATTATACAATTAGACATAAATCTGTCTGCAATGGGATCATATCGTATTTTCGTGGTTCAATCTTGTAGGTTGATAAGGTTAGTATTTTCAGGGACTTAGTAACGTTTTGTTTGTTTTAGAGAATTACCGATCTCGCGATGTTTTGAAATTTATCATAATTGTATTTGGTAATTACATGGGGCATAGGGAATACATAATACCCATAGCAATATTGCTATTTCTAACAAATGAATAATTTAATTTGTAATTTAATTTTTTTTTATCATCGCTTCTTGTAAAATCATTTTCAAAAAGGGGAAAAACGTCCAAATTAAATACACCATACATCACGAATTTGTTAAAAAATAAGATACAGTAGTGGCTTTTAGCTAAAATTTATACTTTTGTACGTTAAAGATTGGTTATCTTGTTTGTACCTGTAAAACAGACTTAGCCCATCTGCAGGTTATTACACGAAGAATGTTTTAATTAACAGTTTGTCTTCACATATAATTCTAAATGTTTTTTCGAACGCATCTCAAGGAACAATTAAAAATCAAATATAATCAATTATGTCAATTATATCTCAAATATTTATTCTTGGTTGTAAATGTATCTTAAATATTTTGATAAGGGAAAAGACCTAATTATATAAGACGTATTCTCTTTCAATGATAACATTAATATTTACATTGTCTTAGTCTGCCTGCATAAAATACATGGAATAGCTGTGTACTTTATTCAAAATGTAATAATTTAGCTTTGCAACATTGTATTTTATATAGCAGGAGGAACGTGTTATATGGAGAAGGAAGAAACAGAATCCATGGGAACTGGTGCCATTATAATCGTAAGTGTATGCAATGAAAAGTAAAAAAAAATAACAAAATGATCCTCGATGTAAAAGAATCGAAAACCAAAAAAGATATAAGCCAAAGACTTCAGTTCATTCCAGAGATGGAATCAAGAACATAGAGTCGACCGATAACAGCCTCTGTGAGTCCTGTCTTTTGAACCTTCATTCAGAAACTCCTGAATTAGAATAAGGAAACGCTTGCTTTGGCATAGCCTACGACTCAACATTCAATCATATCTGAGACTTTTTATCAATCGAAAATAGCTACTTCCATTCACTTAAATTTTCTTACCTTGTGATTGGTCATTTGCAAAATTATTTTGTTAAAACACATTCTGATTGCACACACAAGTACTCCAAAGTTGACATCAAAGAGATGCTTAGGTTTCTGATTGACAATATCTTTTTGGTTTTTGGAGACCAGGTCTTCTAACAATCTATTAGAATTCCCATGAGTACCAATTACGCTCCTTTATTAGCAGACAGACCTTTTTTCATATCCATATGAAGCAGAATTTGTACAAAACCTTATGCGTTAAAAGAAGAAAACATTTGCTAAGGCTTTCAACTCGACATCTAGATATATCGACGACGTATTGTCAATTAACAATGGTAATTTCCATTCCTACCTATCACTCGATAGTATATATCCTGGTGAGTTTAAGATAAATGATACCACAGAGTCTGACACATCTGTTTCATACTTGGATATTTTACTTGAAAAAGACGTTAATAGTAATCTAACAACCATTAGCTGTATGTTAAACGTGATGAATTTAACTTTTCTATCGTCAACTTCTCTTACTTATGCAGCAATACACTTTCATCACCTGCATACGGGGTATATATATCTCAGTTGATTCGATACGCAAGAGCATGCTCTACGTATAAATAATTTCTATCACGAGGTAAATTATTGACAACCAAGTTTATAAAAGAAGAATATCAGCAGTCTCGTTAAAGTCATCATTTCGTAATTTCTATGGTGGATACCATAACCTTGTAAGCAAATACAATTTACAATGTATCATTGAGTCAAATGCTGATGGAAATTTTTCATACTAATTGTAAGTCCATTATTCATACACCGAATTGACGACGGATTTTTTCCGTTATTTCCCGATCATGACAAGGAGCACAAGGCGGGAGTGACCGGTCAGCAGGGGATGCTCACTCCTCCATGGTACCTGATCCCACCTTTGATGTTTCGGAGGTCCGTGTTTGCTCTCCTTGTTTTAAGGACTTTGATATTGAATACTTTTTGTTATCTCCATATCCTTCCTTACACAGTCTATTTGACTTTAGATGTTGCGACTACCTGATCAATCAATACAAATGGCTTAGTGCGGGTGTGAATGGTCACAGGGATGCTAACCCCACTCTTCTTGGGTACCCAGTTCTGCCTTTTCAATAATTAAGAGTCCGTTTTTATGTCCCTGTCAAAAGATTGTACTGCTTGTAGACTCTTTGAGAAAGACAACTTTTCGTTATCTTCACGGAATATTCCTTAGTCATTTTTAGTATAAAAACAAAATCTTACTTTTTGTAAAATACGTCGGCCAAAATACGTTCCGATGATAGAATATGTTGCATATGCACTATAACGTCCAAAGAATGTTTTTTTTTTAATGCTGATTTTAAAAAGAGGCTGTTGAAATCCCTGTAAAATCAACATATCTGTCAACTGTATGCGTCGTTTAGAAATGATCTATTCATAAAAACATAGATCTATGTTTTCCCCGATATAGCTAAGCATTTTTTTGCTAAATGCACGGCCCATATACATGTAAGCAAGGCGATTTTTGTTTTTTCGATGTAGTTGTCAAGGATGTGGACTGGTTCTACATAGCAATTGTAAAATCCTCGCTATCGTAAAAACAGTGTACATTTCTTCTAGATCCGCCAATTTCAGGTGTACAGTGTAACTATCTAAATGCAGGTATCAAGGTTAAGGGCTTGTGTGTATCAAACTATTAGTCGGCCTGAGATTTCATATCGAATAAACTAGAAGACATGTATAAACACCAAAGTACGCACTTGATAGCAAAATATAACTACTAAAATAGGGATAACGGACGATGGGGAAACCAATGTCTACTCATGTTAAAATCAAGCTGTTATGATTAAGCTTACATAATCTTTTTGACTATAAAAAAAACATCAAGAAATGAAATGTTGGATCCGCCCTTTTAAGTTGAATAACATAAATAACATGTGTATTGAAATGTATGTCCAACTATTAAGTTATACAGTTACAAGACAAGTATTTACTTCGCATATGCAAAAAAAAAAGAAAGAAAGAAAAGAAAAATCGAGAATAAAATACTTTCTGATTAAAGTTAACGTACAGGTTTAAAATGTAACATATTATCAAAACTGCAACTGATTGTAACTTTTCTAGTATTTCAATTTCATTCCAATATATAGAATACTCGATGAGATATCTAGCCTATTTTTTTTTTTGTTTATTGCAGATACGAACTGATATTACCGAGACAGATTGTGAGGATCTTTGTTTAAACGTTTCGGCTTGTTATGGAATAGACTACAACTTCAACAACAAAACATGCCGGCTTTTTGACAACGGAAGTTGGATTTACGAGGAATTCTGGGCAAGGCAAGGTTACACACAGTGTGATTATTTCGAAAAACCAACAAAATGTGATGAAGGTATGTTACAACCCCGTAGGAAGCAATTTCAGTTGGGGGGGGGGGGGGGGGCAGCCATACATGTACATTTTCAATGGGGGGGGGGTATCAACTACATAAAAAACAAAAAGGGGGGTCATCATACGTTTTTAGTGAGAGGGCACAGGCATAATTATAGTAGCTATGTTTTCTATAGTATTCTAGACAAGATGTCCAAAGATGTATCAACTGACAAGATTGATTATCCTAGTCCTTATAGGAAGCAAAATATCTTACAATTAGTGTTGTCAACGACAATCCGATTAACCGAGTAACCGTCGAAGGGTGCGAGTATCGGTTAGTAAATCTGCTAATCGGTTAGTCGGACAAAAATACATTTAGCATATTAATAACTAAAAAAGAATTAATTTGTCATTGTTTAATATAAGCGTAAACGTTAACACCTTCCTAATTTTATTTTCGTTAGACCTTATCCAGTGGTTCACAAATAGGATCGATTTGTTTTGATTATTTTTTTGTGTTAATTGTTAGCCTTGATTACCAGGGTGGTATATAAATTTTGAAATTCACTTATTTAAGAATTTAACAAGATGTCACCAAAGACATATAAACATATGAAGTATTTAAAGAGAACAGCTGATTAGAAATCGGCAAAATGTAATTGATCAGAATCTGAGTTAACTTGTACGGGTGTGACTACTTATCTATTAAAATGTAACTAATTTTTCTCCTTGACCACAACAAAAAGGGCTGAAAAGTAAAAAATAAACACTGTAAAATGCTGTGGAACATTTAATATGTGTCTTCTTCGTGTGTTCATTTCATTATTTTCTTTATTATAAAATCAAAATTCTTTGAAGATAGTGCTTGCGTGTGTGCTTTTAAGTTAGAGATAAATAATTAATGGAAACTAGAGCAAAGCTCGTTGCAAAGCAACGAGTAGGTCTTCCGTCCTGTTTTGACCGGAAGTGATGTCAACAAAACAAAACAATGAGCTAAGTCGTCTCCAGTCACTTTATAATTTCAATTTTGCAACAAAACCTTTAAAAATAAGCCATTTTTTTGCTACTTCCGGTTTGACCGGAAGTGACGACGACGCACGGAAAATTAATTTTCAAGCTCCCAGAGACATATGTTACCCAAAAACTTGTCAAAAACGGCAAAAATATGCATTTTCCGACTACTTCCGGTTTGACCGGAAGTGACGTCGCCGGACGCATTTTGACGACTTCAATAGATTAAGATTGACATTTTGAACAACTTTGCTTCTTGGACGTATTACAAATTCTCAATACATTTTGAGATATCTGGAAAATTTTTTTGGCCCCTCTAGATCCCTTAATTTAGGGGTGAGCCCTTTTTCCGAGATATCATTTGAAAGATCTTCTAATTCTGCACAAATTTTGTTCTATATATCTTAATAAAATATTTTTAGTTTAGAGGATAAAAAGCAAAATATGAGTAATTTTTAGCTCTTTTAAGCGTTCTAATTTTTGACCCCTATATAACGCCATTTTGAATAGAGAAATCGAAAAACAAAAACCGATGTGCACAACTTCAATCCTTCTATTATCTAAAATCAGTAGAATTTCTGCTCCATCTTTAGCCGTCTCTGAGCCTTTGTCTGGAAACGAAAGCCTATAAATTTTCGTTTAAAGGGAAATAACTCAAAACCGGAAGTGACTTTTTGAAATTTTTGACAGCATTCTGATAGAGTTTAGTAACTTCTAGTACCTCTGAAAATTTGAGCGAAATCAATTGAGAAATGAGTGAGATATGAGGCTTCAAAGTTGGCGTCTAGGAAGTAGAAGAAAAAAAAAAGAATAATAATCTTTACCAACAGAATCAGTAGAAGGTCTTCCGTTGGAAACGGAAGACCTTAATTAATAACGATAACTCACACGAGTAACCGGGTACTCGATCGGAATATGGGTACTAGAAATCGTCCGATTTGAAAACACTACTTAAAATCATAAAAAAAATTCACAACACAAAATTTTTGTCAACTTAACATTAAAGTGATATTTACCCCAGGCAGATGCCTTGCAAAATTTTTAATCTACAATATACATGTATCTACACGCTTTTTTGTACGTTTGGTGGTAATCTGCCAAGTGGATCTTAAGGAAGATTTTTAAGCAGCCAAAACCTTTTATTTTCCTTATCATCTCTATTTCTTTAAAGGTTCTACATGTATCCGTAGCTTTGGAAAAAAATGACATGACACTGGGCCAAGGATACTCTGTGACTTCAAATCAACAATTCAAAGCCAAATTCATAGCCAAGGGCTTATTAAGACACTTCCCAAATTCAAAAAAAGTTTACGCATACCGCACAAATGGCCATATCATTAGCTCTTAGGGGCGCACGCTTGGAAGATTTCATAATAAAGCTTTTGATACAGAATTAATAATCATGAGGAAAAAAGGACTGATAAGATGAAACGACTGACTGATTCCTTTGACAGAGTCATTTAGTTTCAATTGGGATGACTTAATTCTTCTTCAAACGGAATGAGATAAATAGGATAAAGTCAATTAAATAACAGGCAAATAATAATAGCGGGTAAAGAATACAGCCAACTTTAACATAATTTGAATGAACTTCAATCCCCTTCACCCAAGAATGCTTCATGGCATGTTTTGTTAGAGTTGGTCCAATCGTCCGTCGGAGAATTTAAAAATAATAACAAACAACAGATAAATAGACAGACAGACGGATGGGTTGACAAACTGGGTCCAGAAAATATCCTTTAAACTTTCAGTTCAGATTATCAGAGTAATATGGATAAGTACCAAAGAAGTCAAAGTTTACCGATGCTGGGATTTTGAGATGATTTTAACTTGGAAGTATTAAAAAGTTATGAAGCAAAACAGAAACCTAATATCCCATTTCAAACATCAATATTAAGTTGAAATTTGTGTGCTTGTATAACCTATAGAATAAGCTTCCTCTCGAGTCTAGATATTAAAATATCAGGCTTAATAAATTGAAACGTTATGAAATGTGGCAGAAATTGTTGTAGTTTGGCAGCTTCAGCAAAGGACTGAAATATGAGCCCAACCAGCAATCCAAAAATAAATAATATAATATAGATTATAATCCTTTGAAACAGTCCTTTCAGAAAATAATTTAACGTTTTAGATAAGCGACAAGGAGCTATGGAAAATATTGCCACACCTCATCGGTCCTTCAGATGAGACCGTATCAACCGAGGTCCCGTGTCGCTGTAGGTAGTGGTACGAAAAATATCACTCACTGCTCAATGGCCCTGAGTGCCGAGTATTAGACAAAATTTGTAGCTCTCCACTGGCAAGTGGAGGCGTCTTCTTATGATTGAAATTTCTCGAGAGGTACGTTAAACAACATAGAATCAATCAATCAATCTTAAATTTTAAATTTTGTGGCCATTTTATAATGAATATCCAAGACTTACGGATATTGACCTAATTCATGTGTCGTAATACATCACACATTTGATTCTAAGAAATTCACATGGCCATAAAACGTCCTAAGTGAACCTTATTACTTCTGATCGCTTTTGATAGACTTTCTAGGTCTAAAACCCTCTCTTAATATTCTAGTGATATAATAAAATGATTTTTTGTTGTTTTCATCGATTTTATGCAAAACTAAAGTGTTTATCATGTTTAATTTGAATTTTTAATTATCTTTTCTACTCGGGCTCCATGTTTTTTTTTTCACTCCTAAGTTCTCTAAGTCGAAAAATCATATCATTTACATGAAAAAATCAACAAGCATAGCAAAAAAGGTCCTGCTGTTTTGACACAGTCTTATACTATCTTTTAATCGTTATTCATGGACGATATACATGTAATTGTCTTTATTATTTATTTTTACGTTGTCACATTAATTGAAAAATAGAAATAATTGGTTTGTAAAGATTTAAAAAAAAATTGTTTGCTTTACATTATGACGACTATATGCTTTAGAGTATACATATGAAAATATCACCTATCGAATTAGACATCATCAACATTTCTGATTATTTAATGACAAGTACCTAAATCAAAAATTAATTTTATACTTTAAAGTCATAAATTTTTCATGGGTTTAATTTTCTCTGTTTCAGATGTTTATAGAAACTTACATTTTTTGTCTACAATGAAATGTAATTTTTACAGATATTACTACTCAGCAGTTTTTCATCTACGAAATTAAATCCCCACAAACCCATGGTTTTTTTTTACCTCGAAAATTTGACCCAACGAATATACGTGAATTTACAATATGTCGGGAAATGAATTTTATTATATGTCTCGTGACATTCAAGTGTTTTATAATGTAAAAGCTTAATCTTTTTTACGATGCAAGAAATGCAAACCCTTTATTTTCAGTTTTAGAGTGCCTGCCTCCTAGAGATCTGAAAGGCTGGTACTATCATGGTAAAATCAACGAAAGCAAAAATGGTGCTTGCAAGAATTGGGGAGATACACAACTCAACTATCTTAAAGAACACCAAAATTTTTGCAGGAAAATTAAAACGTTTGTTTCTGCAGTTTCATGCGTTAATCATAAAGACGATTTGGTTGACTGTCTCGTTCCAAATTGTGGTAAGACAATTCATTTTTTTTTTTTGGTTTAAAATAAAAACTTCGAATATTTTTGATTTCGAATACTCAGTTATATAACATCTGGAGATAATAAACAGTTTTCATGATCAAAAGTCATTTAAACAATACAAAATAGGAGCAGAGCTAACAGATCTCCAAAAGATCGCATCATGAGAAATGGAGGAGTGAGCATCCTCTGCCGACGGGTCGGACCCGCCGTGTGCTCCTTGCCATGATCAGGAAATAACGGAAAAATCCATCGTCCATTCAATGCATGAACATTTATAAAAACCGTCAGTCATCACCCGACACAATGACAAACTGTATTTGCTGACAAGGTCATTATATCGACCATAGAACTTACAAAATGATGACTTTTAACGAGACTTCTGAAGGTTCTGTATCATCAACTTGTTAGTCCATACTTTACCACGGTTTAGAAATTGTTCATACGTAGAGCATGCTCTTGCGTATCGAATCATCTGAAATACATATAATAAACTGTATAATCATAGAATCTGTATGCAGGTGATGAAGGTGTATTGCTGCTAGGTAAGGGAATTTGACGATAAAAAAGTTTAAAGACGTCATGGCTATCACACAGTTTGGTTGTTAGACTAAAATTGACGTCCCTCTAAGTAAAATATCCAAATATGAAACAGAAGTGTCAGACACAGTGCTCACTTGGATATACATGTAAATGTATCGTATCGACGTAGAAATGGAAATTATCATTTTTAATTAACAATATGTCGTCGATATATCTAAATGTCGAGTTGAAGGCAAAAGTAAGTGCTTTCAGTAACAATCAAAAAGTGTTCTACATATACAATTTTGTTAATTAATCCACCAGCCGTATTTTTTCTAACAATAATGCTTTCAACAAAAATGATGTTGTTTACAAAATATGACATTTTCATTATTCACAGCAAACATTGAAATTAGCAGCAATGAGGTAATCTATGGAGACACAGTGATATTGGTTACAAATGTCACATGGCATCCGTCTTTCAACGTGACAGGATTTCAGTGGAGTAAAGACGGACAGGAGCTTGACAACAGTAGCAGGAAATATGAAATAGGGAATCTACCACTTCCTTCACTAACCATTTATAATGCCACGTTTGAGGACGATGCATCGTATAGAATAGACGTGTACATTACACATTATGGGTTCGAGGATACAGCTCGTGAAACCTACTACCTAATAATTTCAGGACGTATGTGTTTTTTCCTCCCTCAATTTCGGTCTAAAAGGTTCTTCACCGCAAGATTCAGTAAATTGTCTCTGTGAAATGTAAAATTTTTAAAACAAAATAAAAAAAGAAAGGAAAAGGATTAAGAAAAAAATCATGTAAATTCGTAATTTAAAAAAAAACAAAAAAAACCTGTTTCTCCAATTTTACAAAACTTTCGACATTCAATATTAAATATGTTTACATACAATACGTAATATATCATTGGTTGTCTTTTTTAAAATAAATTAACTAAATGTAATAAGCTATGTTTGAGGTAGCCCCCCTCCCCAGATTTTATCCCCACTATTTTTTTTTATTTGACTCATTTAAATACCTATCTCTTTTCTGACAAGTTAAGCAAAAACATGTTGCTTGCAATTTTTCTAGATGAAATACTTACTCATATAATTATTAGGTTTATTCACCATGCAAATGTTACATTGCAAGGTATAAATGCACCAAATTTTTCTAATAGTAATAAAGCACTAAACATATATTTTCAGTACATGGGGAACAAAGTAATGCAGAGTGTTATGTATGCGCAAATAGTTGAACATGTCGGTTTTCTTATAGGGAATCAAAACTAACTGATTGACTGAAGCTGAGTAATCAAACAGATAGTACACACAAAATATACTAAAAAAATATGAAAAAATAAAAAAAAGATGAAGAACGAAATTATCGATTTCAAGCAATATTTAAACAATGCAAATCTATGAAGAGCTCATAAACATGAGCACCTGGAATTCCAGAGGAAGGAACAAATGTCAAGTAGGATAAAAAAGGCAATAAATAAAAAAAGTATGGGAAGTAATGTTTATTTATGTTGCTGGAGCAAGATTTCACTTCAGAAAGATTTTTCTTATGTAAACTAACTAAAATAGATTTTGTGCGTATTTTATTATTATTATTATTATTATTGGAAAAAAATTGCATCTTTTGTAATGTACAAATTTTTGATTACAGACAGCCCAAAAACAAAATTGAAGATAAATCACGCAGGAAGCCTCCTTGGGGAACCCCTGGAAATCGTTTGCAAATTGCTAGATCGTCCTTCTCCTAATATATTGTATTACAGATTGGAGAGGAAAAGAGAGAGTGACTTGATACCAGAAATACTTCAGGAAATGTCTGCAAATGAAACATTTGATAACACATCGGTATTCGTGGCACGGTTCTTTACTCAAAACGTCACCATTTTGGATTATTCTGAGTACAGATGTATTACAACAAACCTGATTTCTACAAAAGTGTCTTCTCACTATTTGAATATTAAGTCAGGTTTGATTTATATTCTTTTCAACAGAAATATCAAACAAGTGTAAAAAAAGAAAAATAATAAGCACAGGTGTTTTTTTTTTTGTTAACCTAGACACGAGAGAAGTTCTAATTAGTAAGTCAATAAGATATTAGAACTTACTTCTTTTTTATTGCCCTAGCTACAAATCTGCTTAATAAATGATAAATATTTTAAGAAGTTCCTTAAAGTTTTAATTAAAGAGGGCATATATTACTATATATTATGTTTTCCAGGAGAATCAAAACGCCAAGGTCATGTTTACATACCAAACTTGGATAAAGTGCTTTATAGAACATTCACACTAAAATCTCGTGACGACGCAGAAATGGAATGCCAAAAAAGAAACGGGACGCTTTACCAGATAACGTCATTGGAGCGCCAGATATACTTAGAAAAACTGTTCAGAGGTCGGTTTCATGTATATTCTATGCAAAAAGTTTAAGAGAAAACATTGCGATTTTAACATCTTTTTCAGTCTACATTAACTGAATGCTCGAGGTAAATTTTCGGACGACGTTTTCTCTCCAGCGTTCTCCTCAATGACCATCTGTCTGTATATTTGTAAACTTACACATTTTTATTCTTTCTTTGAACCATAATGCAAGAATTAATCAAACTTGCCACAAAGTAACAAAGGGTAAAGGGAATCCACATGTGTCTGAACTAGGAGCTTTCTCATTAAAAGAGAGATGATTAAAAATCATTTAAAGTTTTATTTCAGTGTATACAATTTAAAAATCTTCTCAGGAGCAAACTTGTCAACAAGGTTAAAAGGTCCCACCTCTCATGTTTTTGAGGTCAGTGTTTGCTGTGCACCTCTTTTGTAATAATTTTCTTTATGGATTTTTGATCTTGAATAATGTTCGTTATCTCCATATGTTTCATTTAATAAATAATAACTTCCTGATTTAAAATAGAATTTTGTTTTTTCTTCAAATATTGACCCTTCGCGGTAATTTGAAACATATAAGTAGATTAAAGTACATGTAACATACATATTTAATTATAAAGGAAAAATGTTAGCTTCTTCAGATGGCGCAGAGTTTATGGCTACTGGGGAAAAGATATGGTCTAAATAGGCGTTCGATGATACACATTTGGGTATATAAAGGAACATTTATTTAAATTGGAAGTGATCTCAAAAAGTGAGATTTGCTTAAATTATTGCTAAGATGGGTTATGAGGGTTGCAAACAATGGGGCGGGGGGGGGGGGGGGGGTGTCAAAACTCTCCGACAACATTTTAAAGGATGCTCCAATTTTATTGATAACTTTAGTATGTACTGTGGTTTCATTAATATTAGTTGAGCACCAATTTTGGAGGATTCCGTTGTTGAGCAGATCCACGAATTAAAATGTTAATTGAATTCAGAAATATGTTTTTCATTTGTAATGGCAATGTCATTGTCCACGAAATTACGTATCCTCGAAATGTCTGTTTTACAAAATCCACGAAAATTGATGCCAGCGAAAATTAATGAAACCACAGTACGCTGTTGATTTAAAATGCACTTTATGACAATTATGCTTTATCCTGAAGTCCTTCTAATATTGTTCTCTCAATGAAAGACATTGAATAAAATTTTAGGTCAAACTTGTTCGTTTAAGAAGTTGCCTTCCCTAAGGATGTCTAATTTACCATTTACTTAATATGTAGTATTCCAGTATTTTTAATTAATATTCATATAATTAGATTTGAAAAATATTGCAGAAACCTGGTCCGAAACTTGGGGTAACACATACGCTTTTATTTCTGGAGAACGGTTTGGTGGGTTTTGGAAAATAAACAATTCTGTTCCAAGTTTTACGTACTGGAGTGTTTCCTACCCAGACAATAACGATGACCATAACTGCATCGCACAGTATATGATCCCAAGTTACAGATGGATCAATGTTACTTGTACAGAGGAGTTACCGTATATTTGTGAGGTATAAGTTACTTTCTTTATTGGTGTTTTATGAATAAAATATAATCGTTTTTAACTGTAATTTTAGTTCTTTTTGAACCAAAAACTTTAATGAGCTGTATAGAACAAGGATGTCCATTGTGTACATCATTATAAGGGAATTGCTTTTAAAAAAAAAAAAAAAAAAAACATTTAGTGACACCCAATATTCGTTTGGAAGCGTAATACACGTTTTTGCCAAATTACTCTGCACCTCTAAAGACTAGTCAAGTTATGTTAAACCAGGGTTCTCCACATTTGAAGATTTAACCATGGAGGAAGCTGCGCGAAGGCGAACTGTGGCTGAAAACATGTGTCTAACATACATGCAATACATTTCTAATCTTCATTAATCTATGATTGGTTTTACAATTTTTAAACTTAACCACTGCAACATAAAACAATGGAATAACTACACGTTTTAAGGATAAAAAAAAATAATTAAATTGAAAAGGATTTATCCAATTTCTTATGATCTGATGAAAACTGATAAGTATTTTTAAAGTTAACACACAAAGGAACATTTGGACTAGAGTCCCTTTTTCTAAACGTTTTATTTTTCTAGATACTGCATTTTTCACCAAGTTTTGTTTACTTCTCCACGTGACCCAGTGCTAAAAATAGCGCCACGCGACATTTTATCACAACGGGAAGTAACTCTAAAACTAAGACTAAGATGGCGATTGAGAAGTAGGCCCTATGCACATTTGATCAGATAGATAATAAAGTTAAAGCTTTAAAAACAGAGCACGGGAAATTGATTGAATACAGAGGAATATGAAATTTTTACTAAGTATTTTTTTCTGGCACAGAAACCTGAATCGCATGCAATGACTATTATCATGATCGTAATTTCTTTTATAAACCTGTTACATGTATATATCTAATTTAGTGAACATGTTGAAGTTTCCCAAATTATTTACACGTGTAAAAGATAATAAACTCTCAAAATATTGATCATCTGATCAGCTGATTGACCCTCCATTTATTGTCACGCTTCACTCCATAGTCACTTATTAACGACGTGTTTATTTAGCACATCCACTTTCCTTCGAGGCATGCGGGGTGCATGACAGTCGTATTCTAAACACAATTAACTACTCAAGTAATTAAAAAAGTAGGTGTTAGGACTGAAATGCAATAAAATTTAATCATGCCGATTTTGACCATGGCGCAGCTCGTTTAATCATGGCGCACATAAATTTAACCATGGCGGGCCGCCATGGTAAAACCCCTTGTGGAGAACCCTGATAAACTATGTACCAGGGTTGTCCCAAAAGGTCGTAAACAATGTTTCTAACTTTTTAAACATCAAAACAATACTAACCAAATTTTGCATAGACAATATATTCAATGTTCTTTAAAATCGAGGATTTTTGAATATATATCTTTTATATTAATAATATTAGGACGATTTATATGATGGCCGATAAGGTCTGTCGGCGCACGAACAAAATTCGGAATAATTTATGCATATAACTATTACACTTGCTTTTATTTCTTTAGTACTACTTAAAGCATTGAACTAAAATTTATATCAGTGAAACCAGAATCAAAATCTGAATAATATGTCAAAATTTCATATAAATAGCATTGGAAACAGACGATTGGTGTCATAATTTTCAAATTGTTGTTGGAATTGAGTTTTATGAAAATGACGTTGTCACGGATTTATAATAAATTGTTTTGAATATGGTTTGTTTACATCAGAAACGGAAAAAAAGAGTACAGAAGTGACATTACACACTAGATTTTTATAGGGAAGTTGTTTTAAAATGGCATGAGATTCAATAAGAGTATTTTCTCTATACCGAAAATAGTTACAGCATGTAAGAAGTAGAGTACTGTTTGTTAAGGCACGCAGACAATGGGGAACAATCTGGGCCACGAACGACGTCAAACAATTTGTATTCTCTGCTACATGTACCTACAATGGATGGTGATCTTTCGACTAAAATTTGAATCTGCTTTAAAAACAACAACAACAAACCCGGACAGTAATAAGTCCCCCGATCAACAGTGGTCTTACACTTTAAAGAAATTATTGAATGTTTACAGACCTGTGTGAAGCAGAAAAAGCGATCATGACGTTGTAAGAGACGTAAATTACGCTTGCTTTCGTGCGCCGATGTACACTTACATGCTTTGTTTATTTTTTCATAATTTTCTTATTAAATATGATACATGTCACATCATGAAATTTGGAATGCATGATCATAAAATGTTACTTTTTGTTACGACAAGAAAAGAAATTTAATTCGGAAAAGAGAAAATAAACTGTTTTCCCTATCTACGACTTTTTGGGACAACCCTCGTATGATCTATCACGTGCCTTAACTCTCAGGGTAAAATGTATATCTAAGCAATTTTTCCTTCCGCTTATTGTTGAAAACAGTGTAGCATTGTTTTAGTTTTTTTTAATTGATCACTGATTCCTAAGATTTTCGAGCTCATGTATGAATTTCATCTATGAACATTTACTATATTTTACAATAAACCTCCATAATTTGTTTTTAGTTTCCACCTTACTGTGAGGAAGCACATCTGCCAAACGCCACCGTAGAACCCGGTTCTACTTATATTTTCACCCGTCGTGATTACAACTGTATCGGGGGGAATAAAATGACCCCTTATCTCGAATGTCTCGAGCATCTTCAGTGGCAAGGAGGCTGCGAAAGTAAGATTTTTTAGCAGAAAAAATGAGGCTGTCATTAGAAAGTCATTAAACAAAATCTTATAAACATACAGAATTTTTAATTGAAGCTTGTGCGATCTTTTGCGTCATTGTATATATTAGTAAAATATTACTGTGCAGTAAAAAGTAACTTCTGGTTAATGTAACAGTATATGTATCATAAAATTTATATTTATTAACATTTTTCTTGGTCTTTCAGTCATTATCTGTTCTATACCGGAAGGAGTTCATTCTCATGCACTGATAAACAAAACATATTACTTTAACGAAACCCTTGAGTTTCAGTGTGATTATGGTTACAAAGAGGACTCAGGGGTGTCTTCATTAATCTGCGGAGAAAATAACACATGGAATAATGAACCACTCAAGTGTACAAGTACGTCTAGTGTGACCACAACTCAGCGTAAAATTAATTTTTTTTTTTTCAGACACTTATATTTTCGAGAAAAATTATTTACAAGTTTTATTCCATCCTTTTGGTTGACTCTGGTAGAAAGTCTCAATGAAATTTTAAATCAAGTAGTTTATTTTAAGCTATTTCCAAATAGACAAATACAAATGTACATTACACAAAGTTTCTGTTAACCACAAAATATTTAAATATAACATTTCTGGTAAAAAAAAATAATCACCGTAAATGATCATAGGCTTACACATTGTATGTATGCATTGGGGATGAGGATTTTGTATATTAGATTATTAAATATTTCAATGATTAAGTGATACAATTCATTCAAGTAATTGATAAAAACTTTTAATTTTGTTAGTCTTTTGTTTATGTCTGATGTATTATTATTGCAGGGATAGTATGTGATGTCGTTAATGTTACCAATGCCAGAATAATAACCACGGATATAACGTCAACAACACTTCCATTTGGGACGTGCATTGACATTGAATGCTTACCTGGATTCATCTTATCATCAGGAGGATATAACAACACATGCTTGCTGTCAGGAGCCTGGTCAAATCTACCTGTTTGTACTGGTAAATACAATCCACAAAATTAAAGTACAGTTTTTTTAACTTAACGCAGGCATCCGGAGCTGTACAAAGTAAGACAATCTTTCCAATTGTGGAATAATAATGTAAATTTTATATTTTATTGCATGTACAGAACTCATCAGTCGCTATATGACTTTATCTGGATTGATTATTCTCTGAAGAGTCCCATCTTCTTAAAAAATCTATCAAAATTTCAGGTCACTAAAGGAACATTTTAAAAGAGTATATGTTTTAACTAATTCAATTGAAAAGACAAGCACATGGGTCTACCAAATACATAATAAATACAATTACTTATTTTGTTTACGCCACATGCATGTAAGAGACCACATCATTGCATATTTTTATCATATCTAAAATGCAGTACTTTGGTGGAATTCATTACACGTGTTGTCATAACAATCATGAAAACTTATTTCACGAAAACCATTTTAGCACCTGCCTGTCCAAAAGAGTCTATAAATAGCAGTGTTTACGTCATCAATCACCTAGACGGTTATAACATCTCAGACAATATGTCCCTCTCCTGTAACACGGGGTACCGGCACGGAGGGGGAGACCTCAACAGGACCTGTCAGGGTAGCGGGGTCTGGAGCGCTCCACTACCACAGTGTAACAGTAAGTCAAAGATGAGAAGATACCCTTCATAGAAATAACGGCAATGGGTTAAAACACATGAACTTAGTACTAAATAAAGAAAATCATATTGATATTATACAATTAGGGATGTCAACGAATATTCGAATATTCGAATATTCATTCGATGAGTTGATATTCGAATATAAATTTATGATTCGAATATTCGTTTTTAAGCATATATGCATTAAAAGGAGAGAAAAACCTGGCAAGTTTTATTAGAAATGGAATCAAGTTTGTCCAAAATAAAAAAAAAGTCCTCTTGGAATACCTTAAAGGCGTAAAAAGTATATCTATTAGAGTAATTTATTTATTTGTTCACTTAATTAGTGCTTTAATAGTGTCCAGTACTAACAATCAGTTTGTATTGTTGTTAGGGCCAAGTTTAACAGTAAACACACAGACTTCTTGTTTATGTAAATATCATCAAAAATCATTATCAGGAAATTATAATTAGCGAAAAGTAATTGCTTTTAATATTTCTGTGTTAGATAATTGTTCTGCTTGGTATAAATTTGTAGGAGTTATTTAGTGTAGACTTTAGATTGACATTCAATAAATCTGGAAAATATTAAAGAATCTTTTGAATTTTCTAAAAACAGTCATTATATTTTGGATGTATACTATTCAATAAATAAATTCTTTTAAAAATATATATATTTGTAGTGCATTTTCCGAACTCTACATGAGTTTTTATTCCAAAATAATGGTATAAAACCTATACTGCTTTACAGGGGAGTGAAGATATATATTTAATAATGCAAGATGTACTTATTTTATCGAATATTCGAATATATTCGAATACTCCTATCGAATATTCGAATATCAATTATTGACAATTTTGACATCCCTATATACAATTATTACTGTTATTTGAGGTCAATAAAATGATTTAGCCATCTGAGGAGTACATTATTCACCGAGCCCGAAGGGCGAGGTGAATATTTTACTTCGAAGATGGCTAAATCATTGTATTGACCAAAAAAGAAAAAAAACAGCAATAATTGTTTTATTATATGATTCACTGATAAAATGATACAGCTCATTACTTGTTACCTTGCATTTAATTAAGTCCTAGTCAAATACAAGAGAGAAACAGAATTAAAATGTGAATAAACCTTACCAGTCATATCAATTTGAAATGGTCTTTTTTTATCAATTTTAGTTACCATGAAACAAATAATATCATTTTTATAGGAAAGACTTTGAAAGGAAGGAGTGCGTATTATCGGGAAAACTGACTGCCAAAAAGTAAAAGAACATGTTGTTCAGTAAAAGTGTTGGAGGGGGTCCCTGCATCTCCTCTTACCACCCTCACCCTAAAATAAAAATTTGCTTATGTTTTTTTTACTGGAAAAAAATTACAGTCGTTTAAATAGCTCTCAAAAGCAATTTTATCAATTTGGAAATTCCCAATCTATTTTTAGATCAATGTAGAGGAAATAAATCCTTGTATTGACCTGGAACGTCAAGTGCAGGTCAATAGAACATAGTATTTTTCTAACATAGTTAGATCTCAGCCAATCAGAGAGATGGAAATTATTCAATCATATAATAAAACTTAATTATTACACGAGTAACAGATAATTAGCCTTAAATTTTCTTACTCTATTAATGTTTTTTTTTAAATAATTGTGTGATTTTTTGAAATATTTCAAATATCTTTCGACGAAATGATATAGAGGTCTGCTCAGATGGAAAAAAGAATACCGACGAAACATGAAAAAAAGTTTATTATATTAATAAATGATAGCTTAAACATTGTTAAACATGAACGGATTTCTGATTTTAAAGAATGATTACTGCGAACCTTATGTAAGTGTTAGATAAATTTAAAAGAAAAAGGGAATGGATTACATGTAAGTATGATGAAAGATGCACGTACGTTGTAGGATGCAAGTGTCCGTGTGATCGGGTTCATCCAGTCCAGAACCTGACGACAGAGGAACTCAACAACAAAATTGAAGAGCTAAAAAAAGAACTAGTGGTCAACGCCCGGACTCTGTCAAGTTCTATTAGGAAACGAACAAGTGCTTCTGACGAGCGTCCATCAGCAACAGGAGTAGGAGTTATTTTAGGGGTCGGGATATTAACTTTTCTGTGTGCGATCATTTTTATTCCAGATATTCCTAAACTAACACATGATATCAGAAATAATGCTGCAATACAATATTTAACGAGTAGATTTTTTTCTCGGTAATATTATTTTTTTAGATATTATTATTGATTTTATCTTATAAAAAGCTGTATCTGTGATACTTTAAAATTCAAAGCTCTTTATAGATAGGTATTGAAAGGCCTGAATCTAGCAATAGGTATTTCACCTTTGGTAGCAATATTGGATGTCTAAATGGTGATATACCAGAAATAGGTAGGGGAACCTTTATAAATTGAATAATATGATGTAAAGTAAAAGGAGGCTTCAAAAATTTATATTTTACAAAAACATCATGCTTCCTATCTTAGAATGATCAGTATAAAATTTAACATCGGTTGAAAAATAAAAAAAGATACAATCATTTAGACATTTAATAAGGCAGTCAACTGTACATAACTCTTGCTTAATTTAAGCTTATAGAAAAGTACCGGTACATGTATGTATTTTTGGAAGAAAAATTAAGCTTTTTACTCTTGTGATATGTGATTTTTTTTTTTGCCATTTTATGTCTAATTTAGGAGGTTTACTCAATATAACTACAATGTTATACATGTATAAAGTGTTTTTGCAAGAATGCTGTATGTGTTGATATATATAAGCTTTGTTACGATTTCATGTTATATGTATCACGTTGTTCATTTACATTCAATTTATACGTAATGGCAGTCATCTGTTCATTGTGTTTAAATCTTTAATATTTCTGTTGACTCGAAGTTATGATGTCTAAATTAACCCTGACAGAAGATCAGTTTAAGAATGCTTTTGTAGATCATGATTAACTGTACCTGTTAAATTTGTTAAGATGGCTTACATGACGACATATGTCAATTTAACGAATTCCAAGTAGTAGTAGTATATATAATAGTTTTACTTCATTAATGTCAGTTATAACAGGGGCTGTTTACATGTTCATTACATACTTAGTAATGAATACAGGATTTTGCATATGTGCTATGCCTGACATTTTTTGATTTTGAGTTTTTGAATGTAAGGATAATATTAATAAAAAATATAAAAAAATAAAAGATTATTTTCAAATAACGGATCGAACACATTTGAAATAGATGTACAAACAAACCAAAACCGTATACATATAAGACAAAAGACCCTGTAAGAAGTCCATGCATGATAATTTATTTATTTTCTTCTCATCTGAATATGTACATTATTTTCGTACAAAGTATATAACAAACATTATGATACATACCATTTTCCACATTACATCCTGTATCTGCCCGCTACAAATATCAGCATTCAGGCCTTCGGCTCTCTGGCTGATATTTGTGTCTCGGTCTGATACAGGATGTGATATGGAACAGGGTATTATGTGTTGTTCTCTGTGTAATGTTTTTCAAATTACAATTCAATGTTTATATAATATTCCATATCCATTTTTAATATCCATCATGAAATGTTTTTGTTATTAAAAATAGATACACATTTACTTTATTGAAGACAAAATAAGTCTTTATTAAAATTTTCAAATAAATTTTCAGGTTAATAATGTGAAGATGTAATACTTATGTCATACATACTAGTGTATATAAAGAATAGCCTTTGGTAATGAAAAATAATTGTTAGTTGATAAATGACAAATTATTAAATTTGACAAACGGTCTAAACAATGGGTAACCCATACAGAAGAGTATTAAGTGAAGGACAAATGCTTATCTATATTTTACTGAAAATGCTCTATTTTGCTCAACTTTTCGACATAAAGGTTATGAAATAGATAAAACCTGAATATTATTAACAGTTACGTAAACTTACAAAATAACCATGATAACAGAGAGGACGTTCTACGTTTTACGAACTTGTGTTCTTTTCTTTTACCATTTTAACAATAAAATATGTTCAAATCAACAGACTTTGAGTATCCTTTGAAAAAGTGTTTTTTTCTCTCCAAATATGCTCCATATCCTAGCCTTCTATCAATGAACATGATGAAAGCGATGAATTTCGAATTTTTCAATCGAATGGTGTGATCAATGAGGGATGGTATCAAAACGTATCAATCCGCTTGATGTTACATTTAAATATAACTGTGAATCATAATTCAAAAGCAATAAATAGACATTTCCAGGTAAGAGCGCCACAAGCTCGGACTCGTACTTTGTACTTCGATATATAAGGGGCCGTATAAAGTTTTTTAAAAAGGGTTATAAAGCTATATTCTAATATGGCATATCTGAAATAAAAAAAATTAAAATACGAGATTTAACAAAGATTAAGATAATATTTGCTATCTAAATTCAAAATAAATTTATCACCGATTTTGAACCTAAATATCTTCTCCATATTTCTATACATGACTTTAACATGTTTAAACTGTGTTTGATGTTTTCACCCAAGTTGGAAATAAATCGGTTATTGTTTTAAATCTCGGATTTCTATGTAACGCGATTGATTTAAATTGTGTTATTTACAGGAAAGTCCTTTCTTTATATAGGGTAACAAAACAAATAGAAAGATCATTTTATTTTTTTTTTCAGTCTAAACTTATGAAAAATACGCCATGTATGACTTTCAATGGATTATGCTACGTATTAAGTTGCTTTATCTAGGAAACAGTGTTTTTGTTTGTTTGTAAATAAATCAAATTTTGACACAGCCCCTAAAAAGTTTGAAACAACTGTCAGAGGCAGTGCGCGAGTACAATCTCGAGATCGCGAAATCTAGAAATGTCTATTAAGAGGTAACGTATTTGTGATACACAGACGTAAACTATATATTTTTTGCTCTCATATTTAAATCAGTTGGAACTACAATACACAGAAGGATATGGAGAAAACGAACAGTGTTCAATGTCAAAGAACATAAAAAAAAAAAAATAATAAGAGCAGAGCAAACACGGACCTCCGAAACATCAGAGGTTGGATCAGATACCATAGATATGTAAGCACCCCCTACTGACCGGTCACACCCGCCGCGTGCTCCTTGTCATGATCAGGAAATAACCTTACGGAAAAATCCGTCGTCGATTCAGTGTATAATTAATGGCCAAACAATTAGTATGAAAAACGTCAGTCAGCATTTAACCCAATGGTAAATTGTATTTGCTGACAAGGTCATTGTATCGACAATAGAACTTACAAAATGACGACTTTAAACTAGACGGCTGATATTCTTGTTTCATCAACCTGCTTGTCAATAATTTTCCTCATTTTACAAATTTTTCATACGTAGAGCAATCTCTTGCGTATCGAATCGACTAAGATATATACACTCCCTATGCAGGTGAAGAAGGTATATTGCTGCATAAGTAAGGGAAGTTGACGATAGACAAGTTCAAGTCATCAAGTTTATCATATAGCTTGGTTGTCAGATAACCATTAACGTCTTTTTCAAGTAAAATATCCAAGGATGAAATAGATGTGTCAGACTCTATGGTATCGTTTATCTCGAGCTCACCAGGATATATCATATCGACGTAGGAATGGAAATTACCATTGTTAACTGACAATACGTAGGCGATATATCTAAATGTCAAGTTGATGGCCACAGCAAGTGTTTTCTTCTTTTCAAGCATAAAATTTTGCACAAATTCTGCTTTATATGATTTTAAAAATACATGAATATTGTCAATCAGAAACTCAAGGATCTCTTTGATGTCAACTTCAGATTACTTGTGTGTGCAATCGGAATGTGTTTTAACATAATAATTTTGCAAATGACCAATGACCAGGTAAGTATATCTATGAGTTTCATAAAAAGCAGCTGTCAGTGATATCGAAAAGCCTGGACTTTAATCTTATGTGGGGGATAGCTGTGTATAATGTTGAAAAGTCGTAAGTTTTTAAGCTGTTGATTTTGGTAAAATCTTGCGATTTCAAATTGTCCAAAAGTTCTTTGGAATTATTGAGTATCCACGTCTGATTCACACCACTTCTTGAATATATTGTTACACAGTACCCCTGTAGTTTTTCCTTAACTACAGTCAATATCTTAGTGAGGAGTAACGGAAGCGGCTTGGTTGAACATTTACCAGAACCCGCAATGTATCTTTGTTTGTAAAGATCTTTATGAAGTTTCGGAATCAAATATATTTATATAGGACAAATCAAATTCCTTTTCGCTCTGTGGAATATCATAAATATTTAAAACTAACGTTTGATTTTGAAGAATGTCTTCCTTAGAAAGGGAAGTATGAGTATAAGTAGGATTACCACTTATAGAATTAAATCCAGGTTCTTCTAAATTACAATTTATATAATGAGCCTTACAAACGAAGACATTGTTGTTTCCTGCTTTGTCGGCAGAGACCAGTACGTACTGATCATGTAATCTAATTCTTTTTTCACTTCTGGATTATTGAACACAAAAGGATAGATGGTTTTCATACTGCCCCTCAGTCTTTTAATAAGCGACTTTAACATGGATCTAATATATTTAATCCATTCTGACAAGGTGTCAACGTCTTCATTTTCATATCTGGCCCATCGTCTGGAGTAATATTCAACAGAATCAATAATATTTATGAAACCAGGTGAAGGATCGGGGTCCCCTACATTTAGGACTTTTTAAAATAAATGATCAAAAGTCCTCATTATTATTTATGAAAGAGATACAAGTCCATCTTGAAAATACATAAAAGGACTGCACGTAAAACTTTGAACTTTAGGGCATACAAAGCGTGACTTCTGTAAACTTTTTATCTAAAGTATGTGTCCATGGTTTCAAAATTTTTCTGAATTTTATTACATTTATCAGTTTCCTTGGTATATTAAGCGATTTTGAACAGGGTATAGGTGAGTACACCTGGCTCATGAGCTTACTTTCTCCGTGATAATTGACCAAGTTATTTAATTCTATTTGATAAAAGAAGTAAGAATTGCATTCTGCACTTTACTCCTTAATTTATCTGTAAGACATATACAAGAAACAGTTCAGACTCTTTGACATTTTATTCTATCTATAGGAAATTAGTGCAAAACTAGACTCTATGACATTTGATTATCTTTAAGGAAATACGAAGAAAACTAAACTCCTTAACACCTGCTCTTATCTTCAAGGAAATAAGTGCAAGACTATTTATACAGCGACGTCAGTGTCTCAATATTCCTAATCCAAAACTGCATTGTGCAAAGGTGCCTTTAAAATATTTCCATAATGATTGAACTGTTTATGCTTGCGATATTTTATTTGACACACTTATACATGATGGTTGATTCCGTTCCCGTCCTGATTACAAAGGACATTTCCATGCTCACTTCCCCTACGCCATATCATACGGTCTTGTATCCTACGCCATATTCTGGGTTCACGTATCCTACGCATCCTACGCGTAAACTGTTCGATCATTGTATTTATATCGGCGAGAGATATCCTCTTGGGAGTTTTAAATCCGGTCCTTGTGGATTCTGTGCATGTTATCAGGCGCGTAGCCAGCATGGAAATGAAGTGTACGCAGAAAACGGTCGGGGGTCTGGGGGCCGCCCTGAGGCCCTCAGTGGGTCCAGGGCGAAGCCCTAGTGGGGGCCCAGGGGGCGAAGCCCCAGGAAGCTCCTGGATTTTACAAAAAATTTCAGTCATTTTTCCCGCAAAAGAAATCACGCTACATCTCTTTTCTCGAGCAAGCACTTAGCTAAGTTATACTTCCATGGATACTTCAGGAAGAGAACGATAATTTAATTTAATTAATTCACGGAGATATGAGTTTTGGGAGAAAAAAAAACTTTCCAAATGTGACAAGATAAAACAGATAAGCAATTTCAATATCGTTTTTATTGGAGTTTCATTGGAGTTTAAATATTTCAAAAAAAAATAAACGGGGATGTTGGGGAGGGGGGGGGGGTTGTTCTAATTTTGATTAACTTAAAATGAATATATTCTAACAGCTAAAACAATGTGAGAATGCTTAAATAATATAATTCAATAAATTGGTAACTTCAGTAAAAGAAGATTATCGTACATATCTATATTATTATTTACTTCATCGTAATTTAAACTTTACTATTTTTTGTTTTACATTTATTCATTACACCTCAACGGAAATTGAAAATCTTATATAGTCTTCCAAGACCCTTGTAACCTTTTCTTTAGAACAAAGTCCCTTGAATCGCTTTTTTTCATCAAATATTTGTCCGGATAATCATTATTACGCCGATTAACAGTTGAACATTTTGGTTCAACAATATTTTCTCCCTCAAGAATTTTGGAAGATGTTTTTGAAATTGATTTTATAAAGACTAGATTTGACTGTACAGACATGCTGAACAAAATTTGAATCGAAGCAATAAGACGCAAAACAATTTGAAACACGGATAGTGCATCTTTTTCTCCGAATAAATCTCTCTCTCTCTCTTTCTTTTTGTTTTCTTTTTTTTTTTTTTTTTTTGAAAATGATGTGTACGCACTTGCGTACTTGCGTATAGGCAGCTACGCGCCTGGTTATCCCAACGGAATTGCTAACTGTCTCATTGGAGATTGTCGCTATCCATGGTGTGATGATTTGTATTATGAAGACCCGCCGTTTGATTGCTGTCCGACATGTCCTACTGGTTTGTAATAAGATTTTTTAAACAAAGAAGGGATTTAGATTTTGACTTTATAATTCTCAATACATTTAATGAGAAACCACGAAAAACAACTTGGGAAATGTAAAAATCTATCAGCTAAGAGTATAGATTATCAAATCCTGCCAAACATCATGTGTGAATTATGTTTAGGTTATAGAAATAAACTTAAATTACTTTATAAATCACTTTTGAAATACATTTGCTCCCTTGTAACAAAATTTTCATCACAACAATGTGACGTTCATTTGTGTGAAAACTACGTGAGTATAAAAAAATGCGCAAAATCGATAGTTTAAAGGTCTTCTTTAAATTTTGCCCACAAGGTGTTACAGATACACTTTCACAAATACATATGCACAGAAGCGATACTTTCTCCTTTTGTAAGTAGTAACGCAAGAGAATAATGAAAAAGCACAAAAACATTCTTGTTTTCTTTAAAAGCAATTTCTATCTACGTTTTCGTTCCATTGATAAGATGATATCCTGGTTAGAAATCCTTAAAAGGCTGATTATAAATACTACTCTCCATGATAGTCCAAAAATTGTAAATTCTTCATTTGATTCTTTTCTTGAGTGTTTGCAATGAAACAATTTCATTTTGAGTAGATCTAGAGAATTAGGAGGATAAATAGGGTATGCAAACACATTTTGAACAATTTCCTCAACCTGGCAATCTTAATTTGTAGCAGGAATGTCAAGCACAAGGAGGTTATGTAGACTTCACTTTTGAAAGACACGTCTCCCCAATTATCAAAAAACATTCGTTATATATATATATATCCCTTAACAATTTCTGTAATCAAGTGTAGACCATTCATTCCTCCTAATATTAATCGTCTAAGTAGAGACAACAGTTAACAATGTTCAGTATATATTGACCGTTCTTGATTTTAAAGTGAATTTGTTTCCGAGTTTTGTTGGAAAGTGCACGCAGTTTTTATTTAATTTATGTGTACTGAAATTAGCACTGTTTAGCTTAAACTGTATTTTGCATCATTTCTGAACGGCTTTCATATTCCATACAATGAATAACTAAGGTACTTTTTATACACTAGGATACAATTGCACTGCTCCGGACGGATCGTTCGTGCAATATGGAACAAGATACTTCATTGACAATAGCACAGTCTGCCACTGTCTGGGACGGAAAACAAACGAAACAGCTGTGTGTGAAGCAGTCAATTCTACGACAAAAATTGTTCAACAAGTAGTGGGATAGAGCCTCTTCATACCTTTATAAGATGTTTAATTAAAATCATTGATGATCAACTTCATTGTTTAATAATTTATATTATTGTTATAAAGCTAATAAATAGTCTATAATAAAAAATACTACTAAAGTCTAGAAAACTTTAGCGTTCAATATTTTAATAACATCTTTGTAAATGTTCAAAATATTAGTAAATGGACCGGATTTTTTACATACTTATAAACAAAGATTTTATAAGGCATAGGTCATACTTCACAGTACACAATCGATTTTCTGTAAATCAATGTGTCAGCGAACTGTTCTAAACACCTTCTTACTGTACAAAAGTTATGGCGACGATTAATTTTTTTTAACTATCTTAGTTCGAACTCAAAGGTCAAGGGGTACCTAAGGCTAGGACTTACCAAAAAGTACCTTTTTATCCTTGACCTTTGAGTTCGAGCTACAATCGTTGAAGATTTATACAATTTTACAAAATGGGATCAACTAAAAGATCAACGACATAATATGAGAAACCAAAGCCTTGCCACAAAAATAATAAAAAAAATACATATACATATATTCAGCCAAAGCTCTAACAAATCCTAAGAAATGGACAAGTTTGTTTGGACAAATAGACTAATGAATGAAAAGACGGGCAGACGGATGGACAAGGCAAAATTCAAATATTCCTAATGAATCTTCAATTCATTCGAAATAATGAAGAAAACTGATAAGAAATAAAAAAAAATGTTTGAGTTTTTGTGTTTTAATTGTTAATTCCTAGAAAATAATAAACTTAGAGATTCTTAGATTTAACTCTCATGAGCATAAAAAATGAGAGACAAATTTGCAGAAAAATTTATGAGCACAGTCACATATATCTGAACTAAATAACAATTTCTTTTGCTTGAACGGCAAGATATCATAATCCATAGTTTGTATCGATTGACAAGATAATGAATATAATGTCAATATAAACAGGTATGCTAGCAATGATCCTTTCAAATTTTGTTACGTAATTAAAGCACAATTATATGTTCACCTTTTTCCGGTTCAAAGTTTTATTTGTCTCAAATACATAATCTGTGTATAATTTATGATTTTGTAAGAGTCAGCAAGTTTCGGATTTATGCATGCAATGCTGTGTTTCTTGACTTTGGGTTGTTTTATATCTGTATAAAGTAAAAGAAATTATCTTCCTTGTCTCTTTAAGTAATCATTACAATTTCTTTATCCCATTAATAGTAACCCATGCGGATGATATTTCCTGATGCAATGAATTATTTCGTTTATATCTCTTTATACCTGTTTTTTTTTTTTCAATCAACAAGCTCTAGAGACCTATAAATGATCACCAAATATTACGAGAAAAAATATCTATGAAATGAAAGAATTCCCAAGCGAATCCTTTATTGAATTTTGTTTCAAAGGATTTATTGAATAGATGTTTTTTATTCATTGAGTTTGCATTAATACTGTGCCTTTGGACGACGTGACATCGTACACGTTTTGAAGAGAAATTCTGTAACATATAATACGAGTATATGATTGCTTCTAGAGATGGCTTTAATATTTTGCTAAACAATACAATGCAGGATAAAATGAATATATCTGAAAACCAGACTGGGAGAGAAATGACTTGCATGATGATACTCATTCTTTTCAGATTTAAATTTGATGCGTACCAAGACACATGGTCATTATCAAGATTATCATTAAACACAATCTAAGTGATAAATACTGCACTGATCTGTCGGTTACTATATAATAATAAAGAACATTTTTTAACTTTGCAAAAATTTAATTTATCTTATATCTTTATTTGCTTCGTAAAAACCATTTAAATGACAAATCTCTTTTTTTTAAACAAGGCGCTTTTTTATCTTGGTTCTTATTCTAACAATACCAGAAATTAAATGCAATGTAAATTGATTATTTTTTTTTAAATATTCTATTCACCCTTGTGATTAAAGAAAATCTCATTCTTTTTGTATTCCTGATAAACTTCGATGTTCTTCTAAAATTGATCAAAAGGTAATATCACAACGTTGATGAAATTACTACTTGTCGAGGTAAAACAAAAAAAAAATTAAATGATAAAAGCCATAATAATTTCAAGTCATACCTGAAAATGTCAATTCAACATGCTTTATACTTTTAAAATATCTTGGTATATACAAAATATGCCTTTGATAGTCTCTGCATTTATATACTGGATAAATTCAAACGTTTTTTCATTAATTTCAATTTGAAATTTACGAACACATTCACAAATTTCTGTTCTTTTAGAACCCACTATTTTCAAAGCTAACTCCATCTTCAAAATTCTTTGTACAGTACAGTAAGACAAAGTGTTTTTAACTGATCATTACAAAAACCAAAATTCGGTTTTTATAAATGATTTGGCAATTATGCGCGTGTTAATATGTTTTTGTGATGGGTTTGTCTTGTTCATCCAAAGAAAAAAAATTCAAACCCGACTTTTATTTGAGACGCCTTATGTACATGTACGTTATGTTAAAAACATCTATAAAATAAATTACTAGTAAATTTCACGATATTATCAGAAAGTCCAACGTTAATTCAATTCATTTATTGGGATATTTTGGTATATTGTATTTGAAAATATACGCTTAAAACATGTACAAAAAATATAGACACCATGACATTACTTTTGGATCAATCCTTCTTTCATATATGATAGTCTTTTCTTTTTACAATTTTGATATTTAACATGTCAGAACTGGCGCCATAACAAAAACTGGGAGTTTGCTGCCTCCATCTGCAGGCGGGCTTCTCAAGTTGATTTTCGATACCTGCAAACAGAATAAAAATTGTTGCCTGGAAAACGTCAAATATTTCAGACTATATATACAATTGACCTTTCATTTCTTTCTCTTTCAGAAACATTTTAGTAAACAGATGACGAGGATTTTTTTTTATTATAATGGATGTGGAGAAATTCTTTTAAAAAATCACCTCTGATAATAAAAAGAAAAGGTATTTCTTATAAGGGGTTTGGGCATGTTAATTTTTTTTACTTAGTAAACATTTAAGAAGAAGGTCAGAAATTTATTCGATGTTTGAAAATTAAAGAAATTGTTGTTCCAATAGGAAGAAGGGTTCTACTTTTATTTATAAATTCAATACTTTAAATTACTCTAGCGTTAAAAAGAGTCTGTCTAAAAAGAAAATAAAAACTTTTTACTCAATGAAACAAATCAAAGATGAATTAAAGATAGTAATGTAATATATCTGAAACTAAAATACATATTGACTTATTGTCAATAAAATATGTTCAAAACAAAATTAACAACCTAAAACACAACTTTTTTAATAGCTCATGCTCAAAGATAAGGTTGCAAGAAAAAATAGGATATTAGTTGCACACTGACAATCCCATAATGTAAAACTACTATTTAAGCTATGGTTACGGGGGTGGTGGTGGCTATATTTTTCTATACAATTTAAGGCGTGCATTAAAACTTGTAGCTTATGCCTAGGTCACATTTCCCGGCCAGTAGCCGTAGACCGGTGGTAATCGGTAGTAATCCGTGGTGTTAACGATGCCCCAACATCGGTCCACATCGGCCTAGTAGTCCTTAAAGTATTAGTCACATTATCCAGCGATGGGGTATACGATGGACAACCAATGCGTTTTATGAGAAAAATGGCGTGGTTGCCGGCCGGACTTACAAAGGCCCAGCGATGCATTGTTAATCATAAAACGATGTTCCAGGATAATTGGCCGATGTATATTACATCGCTCATACATTGGTGAACATTGTTCGTACATCGGTCGACTACGGGCCAATGTTTGCTCGAGCATCGATCGATGATCGGTCGTTATCTGTTGAACACCACTAAACTCCCCGATGACCTCAGATTCAACGGATATTGGACGATGCTCGGCCATACATCGGCCGATCCTTGAAAGATGTGTTAATGATGGGTTGCCGATTAGGAGCGATGTAAGGCATCGTTGGAGTCATCGCTGAATTTTAACTTCGAATTATTTTCTACCGATGACCCCACCGATTAGCAAAAAAGACCCAGTCACCGTCCGATCACTAGTGGTGCCCGGCCGGCAACCACGCCATTTTCTTCAAAAAACGCATCGGTTTCTCATCGTATACCCCATCGGTGGATAATGTGACTTATACTTTAAGCATCTAACAGAGATAGGACTGGCTTAACACCGCATGATCCCTAAAACCTCAGA
Organism: Saccostrea cuccullata; assembly: GCF_032062105.1. NCBI lineage: Eukaryota > Metazoa > Mollusca > Bivalvia > Ostreida > Ostreidae > Saccostrea > Saccostrea cuccullata. Next base: position 34,278 of record NW_026941069.1, read on the forward strand.
TATTGCATTACATAACATTGCTTTATTCCAAAACCTGAAAAATATATCACATATTCTACGAAAGCTAAATTCTAAACACAGAAATTGACATAAAACTTATGGATGCATTTACCATATTATTTCCAATAATTCGGGTGCAATGCAGAAAAAGATGCTCTCGTGGATAAATCTATTATAACGACTGATCTTAGGTTTCATATGTCTTCAAAACACATTATGGTATAATATATAATAATTATGTGCAAGAGCTGCTGAATAAAATTATACATACTTTTATCTATAAATCATGTGACTACTGACAAGTCCTCTTAACTTATAATCAATTGTTCCTACTAAGCACCTGAAAACACCTCTGGAATTTCCAACCGTATTTTAGTGCCTGTTTACAGATTTAGAATGTTTAATGATTTTTCAGATCAATAACTCTTTTTCGCCTTTTTAATTGGAAGTGCACTTTTTAGTATTGTAATTATAACAATCAAATTTGCATTTATTCACCTGTGTAAGTATATGTTGAAAAAGCATGGTACGAGTTCCTGCACCAAATGCCATGGTGCGTTATACAACAATTTAAGATGTATATCTCATTCAATCTCTGTAAAACTGTCGTTTCAAGTGAATACATTTAAAGACTTTCAGAGTTTGATTGCTGTACAAAGCCGAATGTCAATTCATTAGCTTAACAAGACAAAATCATTAAAAAAAGATTAAAGGACTTACACAAGAGAGCAATTTATAGAATTAAAGAATTTACTGGGTCATCTCTTAGATATAAATGAAACTGATAAAATTTTTGTTTCCATTAGTAATTTCTGCCATATCTTTTTCAGTGAACACTAGCACAAGTCGAATATAAAACAGTCATAAAAACCATTCTTTAGTATAATTCTGGCTCAGCGTACTGTCAGAGAAGATCGATAGATATTCATATTTAGAAAAATACGGAAATTCAATATTTTCAGGGGAATGAAAAAGTTCCACTGATCTCGGATACTTAATGATTTATATTTACTGTAATTGCAAGTTTGTTGAATTTTGAATCCTGTAATTCAGTAGTTTTTTCTTTATGTCTGGGACTTAACAAAGCACGATTTCTATAAAGAGGTGTAACTGACGTTTGTGATACCTGAGTATAAAAGCAAGCTTCACGTGAGCTTCCATGAGAAAATCAAAAAGCCACCAGAGTGGATGTTGACATGGTACTGAACAGTACAATAATGGGTATACTGGAAACGTTGTCATCAACTCCGGAGCTTGAGATAGATGACCACCACGATGAGGATCACGATGACCATCTGGTCAATGACCATGACCATGGCCATTTTCATGACCTTCATGAAGCACACATCGATAACACCTTCACTGAAGTTGTGCTCATGTTCCTTTGTTTGACTTGTGTTTCAGTCATGGGATTTGTGTTGAATTTTCTGCTCATCGCTGCCATTTTATTCACAAAGAAACTCCGGAAGGCCACAGGGCTTCTGATTATTTCCGTGTCATCAAATGATTTGTTTTTGTGCTTTTTTGTGTACCCTATTTTAGCATATGGAACATTTAAGAGCGAGATGTTATACGGTGAGGTATGGTGTAAAGTTTCTGCGGTGAGTCTACAGATTTGCACGTATGTTCGAATATGTGCCTTTCCTATAGTAGCTTATAACCGGTATCAGTCTTTAACACGAAGGATTGCAGACTTGAAACAACGAAAGTTAATAGTTATGGTGATAATTTCATGGATTTTTCCGATGAGCGTTATTATTATTCCGTTATTGTTATTTGAGAATGTCCACATCGAATATTCTTTTACATATGACGCCTGCATAATTCATGACTTACTGGACTATTTCTCCGAAGCTCAATTTAGTCTTTTCTTAATTTGTTTCCTTATCACATGCCTTTTATACATAAGGATTCTAAAACATTTGAAATTTGAAGTGACATCTGTTGACCGTGCAGCACCGCCTACATTGTTTCAGATACAGCAAAGAAAGGTCCGAGCCCAGTTTAACCGTATGATGGCGGTGGTATCGGCTGCATTTTTTATCTGTATCTTCCCATACCTATGTTTTAGGATGGTTGACAAGCAATTGGATATCATTCATTACCGTGTACACAAGTTATCCCTTATTTTGTTAGTTTTCTGTAGTTTATTTAATCCAGTAACCCTTATTTTTACGAACAAATGGCACAAACTTGTCATTATGAAAATTGTCTGCTTAAAATCTCCTAACAAGGTTATTCCGCAAAATGTCAACGTTTCATGATAATTTTTTGTTCTTGTGTTGTTGATAAATTCTTAAGAAAAAGTTTCGTTTGTCATTTTTTATACGTTAGGCAGCTATAATACTTCCCGCTTGAAAAGTTGGAGGGTATACAATAATTATTATGTCCGTCTGTCTGTCTGCACGTCAGTGCATCTGTTACACTTTGGAGTACCTCTTTCTAATCTGCAATTCCTGTCACATCACTGTTATGCTTTATTTATCTACAATGTCTCAAGTTTGTAGCAATGTCTGCTGCAGACGCGCAGCAAATATTTGCAGGAAGGCAATATTTTGGTAAAGAATACCACTAAATGAAATTTTATGAGACCTCAGGGTTCTCCATCATTTAAAATTTAACTGTGTTGCTGAGCACTAAAATTTTGCGGTATTTTCGCAAACAAATTCGAAACTGAATCCTTATTTATTATAATCACAAAAGAATACATGCATAAACTTATTTCAAAATCGCTAATTCGTTACACAAATAGTATGGTCGTACATACCGATAAAAGTAAAGGCACGTTCTGACAAGCAGAGGAAGTACTGACCGTTACAGTACTAGTCGAACTACTTAACATTTTTGGAAGGAGATTTGCTCTGATCATTTATCAGTTTTCTTGATCGAGTTACGGCATTACAAAAAAGAACTTCAGAACAGTGAAATATTTTAAAAAGTTCCTTTAACATGTTAAAAATTTTAAGCAATTTATTTAAATAAATTACATCAATGAAATGACTTTGATATGATGTTATGTTTGACTTACAGGCCTAACATAATTCCAGCGCCGTGGCTCTATAGAAAAGACATACTTAAATAATTTTTGAAAAAAATAATACGATGCATTTCACCGCAACTACCAATTAACCGTTACATGGAAGTGTGATAACGTTTTGTTCCGTCATGCGTAAAGTCCGGTGAGGGTCTAGAAGACAATTGATTATGCAAGGTAAAGCCCTTGTGATCAAGTGCTCTAATTTTTAGAATTGAAAGGCGGTAGAATTGTTTGATTAAAGTTTCAGCTAGAGAGAATTTGTGTGTTTAGATTTTCTAATTATCACAGATCTTACTGTGTGGACAACAGTTTTACTGTGTCGCATGCATAAAATTTTAATAGTTTCTGTGTCGGAGAAAATTTTACTGTGTCGGGAGCAACACAGAAAAACAGCTCATGGAGAACCCTCAGACCTTCTTTAAGGTATGCAATGTATAACAATGTATAACGAAGGGATTTTGAACGATTTTAAATAATTTTAAATTAGTTTAAAGGCACTGCTAGATAACGATATTGAAATCAACCAAATTCACAAGACTAGTACTGATAACATATTAGGAGTAATTTTGAACGTTAAAAGTGTTTGAAGAGTTATATGATTATCTGCCCTTGCTGAAAAGAAGAATATATCTGATTTCTAAAAATTTCTGCAATGAATAATTTTTTTAAATCATAGTTTAATATTTTCACAAAGACATTTCTTTGAAATTCGAATTACTTTTTACATATCTGAGAAAAATATTCCCTGCCGATTGACTTTAATGTTAAATCAAGGTGCAATCAATTGGACACCAATCATAATTTTATAAATTCCTTTGGTGGAGCATTTTATTTGATAACATCTTCAAAATGCTGACATAATTTGAAATATCTGACCATTTATTTATTGAGTACAAAATATAATTGTTATACATTGAATATCTTAAATGAGATTGATTACCCTGATAGCAATATGAATAATCTTTGGTGTTGAGACCACTTTCAAAACTTGTTTGGTCGTCGTTTCCCAACTTTCTGGCTAAAAATGGTCCTACGCTTTTTTTTTTATTCTGCGTGAAGCAAATATTTCTCTTTATGTATTCTAAAAAATAAATTTTAAAAATGTAGAATTGATATTTTCTGAGAAAACATCTCGCTTACCTATCTACCCATTTTTCTATCCTGGGCCGGACAAGGGCAAACAAGAAATACTTTTAAGGTATGTAGCAAGGGTCATGTAAGGTATTTACAAGGACCTTGTAGCTGATGTTGACCTTGTAAAGTGCATGGATGCAATTTTTATGGAATACTTAAGTCGTTTCTTATGAAGGCCCAATTTGTAAGATTTAAATGTTTTTTTTTTCTCCTCTAATGCTGTACAATCCTAAACGGGCTAGATCTTCTGAGATAATGGAGGAGTTTGCTTTTATTATATACCACCTAGAATCCCTGTATCAATTAATATTTCATGACATTTTTTAAAACAATTATTTAAACCTAGTAATGTACATAAACGGTACATTATGATATGTAAGTATATAATTGGGCGTATGTAGAATCCTAAAAAAATCAAAATTATATCTTGCAATATCGAAAGCAAAATAAAAACAAAACTGTAGTTATTGACTGATCATGAAATATTATTTGTTTGATTTCAGATATATATTTTTCTTTAGACCTCCAACGGTTTACTTTGTCAACTGTTAAATGTATTACTTCGAAACAAATGGAATGAAAAGGATTTAACAAAAAAAGATGTGTTTCTTCAGGTTTAGCTAAGAATAGTTGCGTGTACCTTACTTACCAATCTTGATCTTTATCCTGACGACTGATTCCACCTCTGATGTTCTAGTGGTAGCTCTGCTCCTGATTTTGCATTGTTTGAATGAACTTTAAAACACTGTTCGATTTCTCCATATATTATATCTTATGATACCTAGTGAAATGGTTGGAGGAATTACCTCCCGTCAATTGTTTACATAATAATAGTTAATCGTTGTAAACATAGCATTCAATTGGTAAATTGACAAAAGAATGATACAAGTATAATTGACAATTGATGTCAAGTCAGACAATAAGAATTGCATAGTCAAGAGAACCTCAGTTTGTATTATTTCTTTATTGCAATATATGAAAATTTACCTATATTGATTTCGTTTTTGTACAAAGGGCAGTACAGCGTACGAAATGGTTTCTGCACTTTGGTACATGAACCACTTGGCTGTTTGACATATGCAAGTTGCCGTAGTTATTGACTGAAGAGTAATCGTGACGTCTGGATTAATAGACAATATTGTAACCTGTGTATAGAGTATAGAAGTAAGCGAAGACAAAATGTGTAAGTACAGCAGAGAAAATTGGCTAGAGTACATTGTAGAGTTAGGCAACTGGTAAGCGTAATTAAGATACCAGACAGCTGTCAACGTAAAAGGCTTAGTCAAGAGACGCCAGGCAGGTTGTCATCATAAAAGATCAAGAGGCACCAGGCAAGTGGCTTTTGACCTGTATAGTCAGTCAATTGTTATAAGGCATAAGGCACGTGCCAGTCTTCACCTTGTATATACACGTGTATTTTAGGTCACTATATTTGGAGGCACTAGGCAAATGCCATATCATATCTGTATATTTTGCATTCAATCATACCACCAGTGAAGGTAATCCAAACACGGGACTACTGACTGCTCAGGTTTGACACGTTACACTACAAAATATGAATATTGTGAATTAGGCTTCAACCGTTCTGACCTTTGTTTTTGCAAGAGTGTAAGAGCAGGTCAACTGACAGCAGCATTGTCGATGAAAATGAAATTAACTTATACCTAGTTATTGGTCATTTGCAAAATTATTTTGTTGAAAAACTTTTTGATTGTATAAACAAATAAACACATACTGAGAGACAAAGTTGGTTTGGCTAGTATTCTGTAATTAGCAAATTTTATTAATATTTGAGATACTGTTTCTTAAGGGATGAGAAGAAATCATCAAATACATCGTAGATTCATGTACGTTTTTAAATATTGATTGCATGATTAGAACCTCAGATCGGGCAAGGCCTAGATCCCGCGAACCCTTTAATCGTGATTTGCAGATTAATTATTTTTACTATTAGCAGTTTCATCAAATGAATTAATACCAGTTACTCCTTCCTTCATTTCTGTGAACGAAATTATTTATATAGGTCTAGATCCATGTCATTTCACAATTGATGCTTGAAGTAGGTGCGTGCTCATAGTATAAATTGTTTAGTAAGCATGTGTTTTGGCAATGATTGAAACGAAACATCTTAATTTATTTTGTATTCGAACAAACATATTAAAACTGAAAAAACAAACAGTTGCATTGTGTATATTTTACTATATTTACATTTGCAAATGTTTTCCTTTATATAACACTTCAGAAAGCAAGCGTTTTTATAACTGTATAAATACAGGTACGGGGTCAAGAGGTCATAGATGTGCGTTTGGATAAACGTTCGAAGTAATTTCTCTGTGACGTCATAAAGGGTCGACGCGCGTTTAGTGGATGCCGTTGGGTTTGACAAATAACGCATTTCACACGTTTAAAGTACTGTAAATCCCTTTTTATTCGCGAGAACTTTATTTTCGCGTAATTACGCGAGACAGTGTGCTCGCGAAAATTAAATTCTCGCGTATAAAAGTATTCCTTAAGATTATATAGAACAATAACCACAATTCGTGAAAATTTTGTCTCGCTAATCAAGAGTCAATGACTATCTCGCGAAAATAAGGTGTCGCGAAAATTTAGTAATCTACAGTAACAATCAGGCAAATATAAAGTATGAATAAGTCACACATGTAATTATAAGTAATAAGGTATCATTTTTTGAGTTTTATTGAGATGTAAAACGGGTTGGCACATGATCAAATCTTCGGGGCTTTATGGAATTTGATCACGTGACCAACCCGTTTTACATCTCAATAAAACTCAAAAAATGATACCTTATTTTTAAGTGAAACATTTTAAACACCATATATATTACAAAATTTGCAAAGACTGAGTGTATGTTTAAATTGGTTTATGAATTGTCTTAAATTGAACATTTCATAACTGACTAAGAAAATTGAAATTACTTGGAGTTGAAGAAATTTATACAATGAGTTTACAACAAAATTATAATCGGAAATTGAAGTTTCTTGGAGATTTGAAAGATGTAAGATCTTTTTGGAGTGTGAATATTCTTGGAGTTGAACATTTCAAAACAAAGTTACTTGGATTTGAACTAACCTGATTTTATAAGAAATCAAAACAAGAACAATGCATCATGTTGAAAATACAGTATATCGGAATTATTTGAAAATTACATGAAATTTGCTCCAGATACTGTAGATTTGCAAATATTTTCTATAGACTTTAAAAGCATTTTAAGCGATCTTACATACAGGGATATACTTAACTCTTTCTTGTGCCTTTGCCTTGTGTAGTACAGTCATAAACATTGACAGTAAAAAAGCGAATGTAATTGTTTTAAAATAATTATTGACTAACATGATTTCTCTTTGATTACTGTGATTATTATCTTGTAAATTAAAGTGTTTTAAATATGCTCTGTTGCACATGTATGTTTTCTTCATTACAAAATTCAGCAAGGTTAACAGTAACAATGAGAAAACTCTCCTGACAAACATTAAATGCAAAGACATGTACATTTTTTTAGGAAACTAAACTAAAGAACAAAACTTATCTGAACTACAAAATCTGCATTCAAGAATGGCATTTCCTTAAGGTCATTGTCAAGGCAGGGTTTCCAAAAAAATAATACATAGGTATCTTAACATATAAAACGGTCATTTAGAGTGATCTCCCGTTTGGAATTCTTAGGGCGTGAAAATAAATGAAACGTATGTTATACAGGTAAACAAAAGCACGTTTTTAACGGATAGATAATCAATTATACAGCAAGAAAGAAAAGCACCGATGGCTTTGTTGTACATTGTGTACACAAAAAGGGACAGACAGTCAACAGGTCGTCATTTATCATAGTTATGCTCGAAAGGGCAAAAATGTGACATGCTAAAAGTTTTGAAAGCTAAGCATTTCTATAGGTCATGTGATGGAGGCGCTGTTTAGAAACTACGAATAAAAGTAAAATAAAACTATGCAAAATAATGTATTTATGACAATTTGTTTCCAATGACGTAAACCACATAATAGAAACTCTTGATCATTATGAATAAAAATTCGATGTCAAGTGAAGTAACTCAAAGTTATGGATCAGTGCTGGAATTAATCTCTCTTGTTTCTATAATTGCATTTTCAGCCAAAATATAAAGATACTAAATGCTGACATGAGACAGTGCCTCTAAATACACACTCCTTTGTACTGGGCTCTCCATGGAAAAAGTCAAAATTATTCTATAATTATCACGGTACATTTATTCGTCAAATTGAGCATAACATTTTCAGGTGACCATGTGATATATGAGCCTCATATATGTATTTTGTATAAGCCAGGAACGTTGCCAGTGTCCTTAACAAAACTTGAAATATTTTAATTAATTATCTGAAAGATTGACTCCTACTGCATACATATTGTAGAGTTCTACACAATTTTACATATTATTGTCTGAAAGATTATTACTGCTTTACATAGATTTAAAAACATAGCACTGTAGCTTGTGACCTTAGAGCCCGGCTTTCAGTACCTTCAGTACTTTGATTAACTTTTGGATATCAACTCCTCCAACAGGTTCTCGAAATTCCCATAGTACCTATTGCGCTGCGTTACAAGCAGACTTATTTTTGCATTCATGTGTCATTTCGCAAATTCTTTGGTCGATATAATTATTTTGTCAGGAAATACAATCAATTTTTAAGATGAATGCTAATTGACGTTTTCATTACAATTGTTAGGCTTTTATTTTCACACTGAGTTTTCTTCCGATTTATCCGTTTACCCGATCATGACAATACCCACACGACGGATGTATCCAGATGACAGGGGATAATAACCACACGACGGATGTATCCAGATGACAGGGGATGCTAACTCCTCCTTGACAGTATGTATGTTCTGAACCACACGACTGAAGTATCCGGATGACAGTGGATGCTAACTCCTCCTTGACAGTATGTATGTTCTGAACCACACGACGGATGTATCCGGATGACAGTGGATGCTAACTCCTCCTTGACAGTATGTATGTTCTGAACCACACGACTGATGTATCCGGATGACAGGGGATGCTAACTCCTCCTTGACAGTATGTATGTTCTGATGTTAAGATTTGCTTTCTAAAGATCATTAAAATGTTTACGTTTTTTAATCTTCTTTCTTCCCCTGTACATTTAGCAGACAAACTAAGTTCATACGTGTAGTTATAATAAGCAAGTTAAGAGTACTGTTTCCAAAAAATGTGCTATTCAGAAACTATTTAGATTTCCATTCCTATTTATTTATTTTTCCCTAGCCATTTATTTCTCTTGTTTTTGAGCAACATACATTTCTCTTTTGAGTTATTTTATTTTATCACATAACTCATGATGATTTGTATAGGAAACTGTGTTACATGTATTTAAAAAACTATTATCTTAAGATGCCTTTTCAGGCCTTGTCTGTAGTCTTTTTAAGATTAAAAATGATAAAACCCATTTCAATTATGCTTTATTTGAATATTATTAAAATAAATTGTATAAAAATGTGCCTTTTATCCGAATATGTACATGTTGTAAAAATACTTCCATTTTGATGTAAGACGACCAGGGGCAGATGCAACATATGGTTTCTTTCGATCAGATACAACAGCTCGCATGCACACATCAGCACGGCTAAACCTCGCCATCTGATGTAAAACCCACCTCGCTGGCCAGGCGATGTGTATCAAATTATAAAGAAACGTTGTCTCCGTTGTAAGTGAATCCAATTTCCCCTTATAAAAGTTTATGTCAATTTTGCTATTTTCCTTTGGTACACTTGATGTTATAATATTTCTGTTCTCTTTCTCCAAGTACTTGTCCCCTCCACAAAGTTTAAAAGTATGTCCGTTCTGCCCAGTCCACGATTCTTCCATTTTGTCGTAGACTATGACAACCCAATCCCTCCAGTAATATTTCTCAGAGTAAAACTTGTACAACCGCTTAGCGAATTGTTCATGATTATCGTCTTTGTACTGTGCCGAAAGGTCTTTCATGTCTTTGAATTTCTGACTTTCATAATTACTAGTAACTTGTTCATCCACTTCTTTTACCTTCTGTAGAACGTTCTTGATGTTGGTTTCCCATTCTTTTTGCTCCATTTTGTAGCTTGCTGTTCTGTTTGTTAGCTTCAGATAAGCTAGGTTGACCTTCACGGCTGTCAAAAGAAGCCCGACACATCCAGCCATTACCTTCTGCATCTTCTTGCGATCATTATTTGTGTATTCCATTGCTGTTATTGGAATATTGTCTGTGAAAGATTGTTTGGTCATGATCCCATTGTATATCTTTCTAGCTGCGTTAAGATAACTGGTTCTAAAGGAGGTTATAAATCGATCTTTCTGGCCTCCAACTGCATCTTTAGGGGCTTTCATAAGCATGTGAAGCCGATCCGACAAAGCGTTGACGTTCTGTTCTATTTCAGAAAACTGTGCATTGATTGACTTTGCTTTGATAAGATTTGTAACTTTTCCAAAAAGTCTTTCCACATTTCTGAAATTGGAATCCACCCTCGAAAATTCTTTTTTCAATAAAGACAGAGTTTTATCCTCTTGTTTTGGAAGAAACAAGGTGATTATGTCCATGAGTGGACCAATGGCTGCCAAAAAAGGAGCGATCTTGCTCATGATTGTAGTAAACTTCGCAAGCACCTTCACACCCGTTACAATTTTCGTAATGGCATCGGTAGCCGCGATTCCTGTTTTTACAGCATCTGATGCCTTTTTGACGTCATCTCCTAAGTCAGCATGAAGATCGGAGATAAGAAAGAACAGGAACAAAGGCAGAGACAAGCGGACAATCAGCATGCTTGTAGGCCAGAGGTTAGTTGCACAATAATAGTTAATCTGAAAACAAAACAAAAAAGATCGTATGACTTATAAATACTCACAAGAAATTACTTGTGCTTTATCAATTATTTATTTCGAATGATGTTTGCTTTGTTCCATCCTATTGCACTTACAACTCTTGTAAGCCTGAAAGATAAGTTTGTGTTTTGTCCATTAAATTATATTCATATATTAGTATATCTGTTAATCAAATCATTTTAACCAATTTTTCAAATCATTTGTATTCAGTGGAAATAATTTTTAAATTTAAATTCAGACACATATATAATCAAAATACTGAAGACTTATGAATTTTCCTAGAAATAGATTTTTAAATAATACATTTTTGTATTTCTAAATTATTAAGATTTTTATTTTGATAATTTTTACACATCTTATGTGAAATTAGGCATAGAAAATTGTAGAAATTGTTATAGATGATTGTCAAAATTGTGAATGGATCATCTTTTCTTGAAGTTTGGGCAAATTCTCCTCCTTAGTTATCAATGACACCAGTCTTGCTTTTTAGTCAATTTATTTTACTTAAGTTTAAACTACATGTACTAAAAGACAAGTATTCATATTTACATATTTCATTGTAAAGAAACATTCTTGTTTACAAATCCGAAAAAATTCACATATAAGTAATTAAAGGTTACAAAAATATCAGCAGTTACATACTTCTAATTAAATATTAAGGATAATGAAATTTGTTAGCGTCGACGACCAATGTTGTTAGTTTGGAGATGGGATAGAAGGGAGACTGAAAGGACTTACCTCTATGTATACCAGCAAGTACAAAACCCGTCCTTGCTGATATTTTCACCAACTTATATTTATACCTGAGTCATTTTGATGTATTTTTCAAATGTTTCAAAAGCTTTGTTTAACTTCCGTCAAGAAGCTGTTGTAGGGGCATTATTACCAGAAAACAAATTATATTTGCTACCATTTATTGGAAGATCATCTTTCAAACAATGTAACATTTTATACATACAAACCGTAGTGAAATCGCTTCAGGTGAAGCAAGATAAATTACTAGAAATTGCTAGTTGTACCTTAATGGTATACACTCTGAACTCATCTTCAATTAATTATCTTTGTCAAATAGTTTTTGTTTATAAAAAGCACCTGAGTAAATATTGATAAGTAATTTAATTTGTAAAATATATAGCCCCGATATCCTTCAATATCAATTTTCCTAGCTTTCGGGAAGTCCCCGCGTATACATGTATGTTGCCATTTAATTAAGGTCTTCCGCTCAGGCGGAAGACCTTCTACTGATTCTGATGGTTAAGATTATTCCTATTATTCTTTTTTTTTTTCCTAGACGCCAACTTTAAGACCTCGTAACTCGCTCATTTCTTAACGGATTTCGCTCAAATTTTCAGAGTTTTTGGACGTTACAAAACTCAATTTAAATGTTTTCATACATTTCATACTTCCGCTTTTGAGTTATTTTCCCTTTAAATGAAAATTTGGTGCTGTTTGTTTCCAGACAAAGGCTCAGAAACGACAAAAGCTGGAGCAGAATGTCTACTGCATTTAAATACTAGAAGAATTGAAGTTGTGCACATCGGTTTTTCTTTTTCGATTTCTGCGCTCAAAACGGTGCTAGATAGGGGTCAAAAATAAGAATGCCTAAAAGCGCAAAAATTTACATATATTTCCTTATGTATCTTTTAAACTAAAAATAATTTGTTAAGACATGTTTCACAAATATTGTGCATAATTTTAAGATCTATCATTTGACATCATTGAAAAGGGGCTTGCCCCTCAAATTAGGGGCCAAGGGCGCTCGAAAGTTTTTGGTTTATAACTTAAAAACGGTAAATATTTCGATATGGTTATCGATTTGCAATGGGTTCTTTAGCATCTTATTGATCTCATGAATACGTTATTTTGTTCTAGTCATGTTTTATTAGATGAGCAGAAAACTTTAGTCCGTGTACAGGTAAGTGATTTTATACGGCAAGTGAAGAAGAATTCTATATGCGTACGCGTATAACACGTATGACTGAAATTAACTGGATAAGAATAATATATACCTAGCTAAATTGAATGTTAAACTTTGTTGAAATAAGATTTTTAACGTATTCTCTAGCTGGGTGTCATACAGATTATTCAGAGACAACTTTCTCCCTGTGTTTAGTGTAAAGAACAAGACGGGAGAGAGGAAAAATATTTTTAAGTATCAATATTCAATGAAGCATTATTTATTTAAAAAAAAAATTCAAGCTTAAGATAATTCACTGTCATTCAATTCATGCATCGTGAATTTTCCTCGGACCCTGAAAGTTTCGTGTGTACACTAACAGTGTGCGTGTTTTGTGTGTACAGTTATCACATGGTTATAAAACCCGTTTATCGATCGCGCATTGAACTTTTACATTCATGAGTTCAACATTACCGCTCTTTGATTTTTACTAGAGTCCTAGATTTAAGATCAAGAAAAAATGTCATTTGCGATAATTGTAAGAATATTTCTATACACAAATTTTAAGGTTTTCTTGAACATGATTTAAAAGTGTTGAATGTCGGATTCTATTCTTTGACGAATGAATAGAAGAGGCTGCGTTTACACGCGCTTTTCTCATCTGCTGAGGTATCTATGGACGAGTTCATCGGTTACACTGAAGGGTGACACAGGACGACCTATCGATAACTCTGCCAATTTTGATAGTGATTTTAATTGCACATGTACCATAAACATGATAAATTAATGTTCAATTCTACCCTTGTGAAGTCCATTATAGTCTCATTATTTAAAAAAAAATTGGGGATATCAATACTGCAACTTGTTTTTGATTTGTGCGGATGATTCTATTATTGGAAAGGTACACACGTAGTACGACGATTTTTTAGGCCCCGTCTCCCCCTCCACTTTGAAGTAATTGCAATCGTTACATGTATACGGGCCTATATCAAGTTATTCTAATTGCTTTATATCAGAAAAATTTGCGACGTTGTTTAAATTAGCAAATACCTATAAACATTGCACAGTAAATTGTAAGTGGAAGTGACGTTTCCAATTCTCATGAAAATCGTAAATGAAGCAACTTTGAGATTTGCATGAATTGATACATAACTTATAATTGCATTGTACCGAATGTATTCCTTTTATTTCTTCGAATAAAAAGAATATCACTATGACACGATTTTACGGGTACATGATGGTAACTAAATACATGCTGTTTTACACGGAAGAGCCCCCCCCCCCCCCCCATATATATACATTCCGAGCTTTCAGAATACGAGAGAAAATAAATGAATAATTAGAAATTTTTTTTAACAAATTCAAAATTGTTTCTGAGAAAGCCATGTAGTTGCATACAAATATTCCAAGCCATTCTTTCGTGTTTATTGGACTAAAAGAGACAATTAAATCTCCTCTCATCGCGATACGTAACCCCCTTTCCCTCAAATGATACGTTTTCCTTCAGAGTCGAGAATGTCAGTTGGTTAGTTTGTTCAGGTACGTACAGGTCAGGACTGGTGTTGAAATCCATGATTAATCCATAACCTATTATAATGTTAACCAACAATCATACGCGACTTTTTTTTTCTTCACAGGTCGTCAAATAAATGAAAAAAAGATTAGTATGCGTCACTAAACTTTCCTATATATAAACGTTTTAATTTCTAAAATTTGTGCCGATTAAAGTGTTCATTCGAGCATCGAAGTGTATACATGTATTAGTTTCTTTGGTTAAGGGGGGGGGGGGGGTTACAGTTTTTACTGCGTTTGATTTCCGGAATTTTGCAATGCTTTTCCGACACTTAATAATTTCATTTCTAACATTCATTTTTTTCATTCTGGATTTTTACACTATATTTCAAGCAATTTAAAGTTAACAAAGAAGATGGAATCATTATTTTAATAGAATATATTTGGATAAATTAGCACAAGTGAACTTGTGATGAAAATTTATTAAACGAAAGTCAAGCAATAAAAAATTAAAGTTTGTTTTTTGAAAAATAAATCAAATCAAGTCACAGAAAACAAAGACAGGTTGTAAAGCTCACACACCGACACACACACAAACGTTTTGGTAACTCGGAATAGTCCAGAGTAAAACTATATTTTCTTGATGACGGAATGTCCTGTACATCTAATGTTCACGTCCGGAATAGTCCACGGCGGATCTAAAAACTCTCTCACACAACATACGGGATTCACTCAAATTTCAATTAACACATTTACGCAATTTATATCATACATACAAGTCAGACGCTCTTTGATGTAGAGGATTGACACTAATTCCTTAGATAAATACTTAGTGACAAATTCCTTTTTATTATTTAAACTCAAATTGATAGGTTAATAACTTAAGCATATGTCAAAAATAAGCATTAAAAATAATTCTTTTCATAAAATTAAATTTTGTTTAAACAATATAAATCACTAGCAGCGCAAAGACAGACTTTTAAAAAAAAAACAGAGGTGAAAACAGGCGAATTAAATCCTTTTATGGCACCACCAACCCCGTAACGAGACATCTCATCGAAATGACCGGTCTCCGCGTCTTGAACCTCCAAGAATATGTATTGCATGTTCTTGAAAAATTTGTATTAATAAGTCTTTAAGGAAATCTCATGTAGGAAACCTGATTTATATTCTAATATATTCTATTGTGTAATTTTTTTTAATTATTCGTACTTCTCAATCTATCATGTTCAAATTACATGTATTTATTTTTTTGGGAACATTAAACCTTATTCGTCAGCCAGTCTGTCCATCTGTCACGAAAACTTTAAACTTGATAATAAGTATTGAATGAGTTGAAATAGGACTTTGATATTTCACGTGTGCATTATTTGTGACATCTGATTTTCAAATATACTGTGATTTTTGACCCTGTGACCTTGATCTTGGAGCTTGACCTACTTAAAAAAAATAACATTACTTTAAATTGACCATAACTTTTGAAAGCTTCCATTTTATAAAAATGTATTAACTGTGACAACACCTTTTAAAATTCACTAATTTTTTACCCTTTGACCTTGAAGTTTGACGTGCTTTTCAAAAACATTAACAATACTCATACCTTTTGACTGAGAAGAGATAGGGCTTTTATTTTATCCCTATGAATTACCTATGACAACTCTTTTCTAAAAACACTGACTTTTGACAACTTGACCTTGAGGCTTGATCATAACTTTTTTAATGAGGAGAGATAGGGCTTTCATATTACACAAACATCACAATGTCATGTACGTAACCTGTGATAAAATCATATCAAAAACTAGTATATCATGAACTTTGACCCTGAAGTTTATCCGGCTTTTCCAAAATTTAAACATTGCTTAAAATTGACCATAACTTTTTACACATGTATATTAGCTGTGACAAGGCCTATCTAAAAAAAGGTATGGCTTAAATCATGGAGAGTGTGTTATGACCTTAAATCAAGGTCATTTAGGATAAGATATTTTGACTGGATGCATTGTTTGAAAAAAACATGTGTGAATTTGTCAATACAGTAGCACACAAATGGGGTATGCTCATCACCATCTTGTGTCATGGTGTGACCCAAGGTCATTTTGACAAGGTCAAGGTCGCAAACATTCCTTTACTATCACTTTTTTAATAGTAAAACATAATAAGATGATATCTACCCTTAAAAGATTGCTTTATCATTAGAACGTGGCATGACCTTGACTCAAGGTCATTTCTCTCTGTCCGTAGCTCCGACGGAAGACCTACTCGTTGCTTTGCAACGAGCTCGGCTCTAGTTTTATATGTATGTCTCGTCTTCACAAAATGGATCCTACATAGGAAAGTCTTCATATTTTTTCGATCCAAAAAAAGTCAATCTTTTTTTTTTGACAATCTGAAAATATATACATAAAAATTACTGGTTTTACATTTGTATGATACTTCGTATGTATACTGACAAATTATATATTCAACAAAAAAGAAACGCATATAGTTTTACTCAACAAAGAAATTTTGAAAAAGTTAATGGAACAACTATGTTTCTTATCATTGGATACCCGTGACCTATTTAAAGGACAATATGGGGGTATTGAATTATTTCCCTTTATTAATCATGTTTATGAAAATAATGTTTTTCATAATTTTTTTTTTAAATCGGGGGTCAATTTTCATTGATATTTTGGATTAAGAGAAACAATAAACACTCCTATTAAACCCATATTTAAGAATTGTTTGCAATGTTGATGCTGGAATGTCACGCCTTAATTTAACAAAGATGAACGCACCGGGCTATAGCTAGCGATGATGTTAACCGGAGCTATATACGCAACAGGGAGTTGCAGCTGCATTTAATGTACTTCAATCGGCTTTGCAGCGTTTAAACGTACGTCTCTGCAAGTTAGGAACACATATGACAGACCAAGAACTCGGGGTCAAGGGGTTACCACGCCAAGACAGGACCGTCATATTACCCTTCAGGAATCGATTCAGAACTAGCTGCTGTACAAACTGCTGCTACAAATGCTTAATGAAGGAATCAGCATAAAATGCACAAATTGTTCTCAAAAGACAGAAGAGCTGGTATTTGTCCATGACATCCGTACATGAAATCCACTATCGCTGAGACATCACAAACGACATATGGATTGGTTTTTAACATAAGACGGTATACCCCTAGAATTTGGGGGCGATGAAAATGTCATCAACTTAACTTTTCGATTCGCAACATAGGAATGTTTGATTTTTATCACAACACACAAGTTAGATTATAATGTTTAATCTGAATACGCGTTTCATATTTTGTTGAGTATATATAGGGAGCAAGGCCCACTGTACTGTTTTATTGAAACTTTGGTGAATTTGGGGGAATGGGGACCACCCCCTTACAACAATTAAAGAACTGGTCACATTTGTATATCTATGAAAATAGAGGAAAATATGTTGTTACAGTGTATATTAAAGAGAAGAAATAAAACGTAAATTTGAATCGTTGCAAAAATAAGCGTCAGTGGAATATTATGTACATACTTGATTGCCTGACGTCAGGGCGTCAGGCACTACTTAGGATCAATATTTCCTAGGTGCGAAGCTCAGAGGTCACAATTAGCCAGCAAAAATTTGTACATGCTGATTATCATCAGATTTTGTTACCTGCGTTTCAACAACAACAGTTAGAAGAAAAATAACCAAATTACTGATACAAAATATTGATGCATTTATTTCCGTTAGTTTTTTTTAACCCCCCCCCCCCCACACACACACACACAGGGGTTTCCTCCTATAAAAACTGAATATAGACTTAGGAAAGTGCCCCATCACATTTTAGGATTGAGGGAGTTTATTAATTTTTTGCGCTTACAAATGCTTTTTATATGGACCCGACCCCCCCCCCCCTCCCATATCTGGGAAAAAACTTCCTGAATCCGCGCCTGTCGCAATTCATATACATTACCGTTAAGTTTGTTTGGTCATTATGCATAACGGGCTTTATTCATCCCACGTTTCCAACAATAGTTGATGCACTGGCATACCCAAGAAACTAGGAAGCATATTCTGCATGTCAGTCATAACCGTTACGATTCCCAATGTCTTGTAGTTATCATATTTTTAGCTGTCTTCCTCATAGGCTATGCTGTATGCAGTTGAATCTAATTTATGTAACCTAATCATAGCCACGGCTTTCCATTATAAATCAATTACGTTACTTTATTTCCCTTATTGACTTCATCCTCTGCAACCATTTTTAGACTCGCGGAGTGAGGAGTTCATCTTTTAGTCGCAGGTTCGAATCCACAGCGGAATGTGGAGATCGGTCCTTCGGATGAGACCGATAGGTTCTATAGATATTGATGGCATTAGTCAGGCAAGCTTTTTGAAAAGCTTCACATTACAATAAAGAGCTTATCTTAAAGTACAGCAGTTAGAAAATTTATTTGTGTGAATTTAAATGCTAAATACACTTTTGAATATGTCCACACATACTGAAATTTAAAGTTGTATTTTTGCACTTTTTGATGTGGATTGACCAAGCATTTAGTTGTTTAACTAAGCAAATATCACTTCTACAGTTAGAAAGCTACCTTATTTAGCAAAAATATCTGAATTTTGGAAAAGAAATGTTTGTGATATTTATCCTTAATGTAAAACTAAGATTCCCTAATGTGTCCCTACCCTACCCCCGGAGGTCATGATTTAAACAATTTAGAATCTAAGCTACCCCATGGCTAGGATGGTTCCACATAAGTTTTAGCTTTTCTGGCCAAGTAGTTCTTGAATTTTTTTTAATGGTTTTCCCTAAATATTTTGATGTAAAACTGAGATTCCATAAAAAGGATCCATTCTATTCCATAAAGTTTCCATGCACGTTTATGCTTTTCTGGTCCATAAATTCTTGAGAAGAAGATTTATCCTATATATTTCAATGTAAAATTTGGATTCCCTGATATAACTCCACCCTACCCCTGGGGGTCATGATTTTAACAATTCAGAATTTACATAGATCAGGATGCTTCCATATAAGTTTTAGCTTTTCTGTCCCAGTGGTTCTTGAGAAGATATTTTTCTTCATAATTAAATGTGAAAATTGGATTCCCTACTGTGGTCCCACCATACCACCAGGTGTATTGATTTGAACAATTTAAAAATTACACTATTCTTGAATGCTTCAACAAATATTTTTCATATTTTCAGACCCAGTTCCTGAGCGAAATTTTTAATGATTTTTTTTTCTATTTATTTCAATTTGAGAATTGGCCGTGCACCACCCCGGGGGTCATGCTTTGAACAGATTAGAATCTAAACTAAAATTGAAAATTGGATTCATATCGTGGGTCGCCCTATCCCTTAGGCGGGGTCATCAATTTAACAACTTAGAATCTACACTTCCTCGGGATGTTTCCACTTAAGTTTTATTTTGGTTCAATGATTTTTAATTTCCCTGCCCTATCTTTGTCCTTGCTTGACCTTGAGAGGAGCTAGGCCCTTCAATTTAAGTGTTGATTTAAAACTGTCCGGACGGACCTACGACGGACAAAGGGTGATCAGAAAAGCTCTCTTGAGCTTTGTAAGCTAAAATGGTCGGGATGTTAAATTTGGTTAGCTAAAAACAGTTATTTAAAAATACATTATTGCTTGTTCATTGGCCTCGGAAGCAAATTAAAAGTGGGATGGGGTAAAGAAATAGAAAGAAAAAAAAATTGACAAGCAAAAAAGAAGGAAAATGTGTCCATTGTCCAAACACGAAAATCGTATTTTGCGTGTATGTGAGAGAGAGAGAGAGGTGGCGAGGGGGACAAAATTCTTTCAGTATTTTTTCAAACACTGCCATTTACCTTTCTTTGACCAAACTGCACTAAACAACAAGTGGGGGGGGGGGCTAAAACCACAGGGACCTGGAGTGTAGATAATAGCAACCCTCTTTTCTTAATGAAAAAAATGCAAGAATGTATAGTATCTCAAAAATACAAAATTTCTTTTTTATACACATCTATATATCGTAATATGCAAGCAGATTTTACTTTGTCTCTCGTTGAAGAATGGCCTTTTTTAGTATAATAAAGATACATATTTTTATTATACCGTATAAGGTCATTCTTTAAACATGCGAATATTCAATGCCTTCTTTATGTCTTTATTTTATGGGGGTACAAATACCTTATCTTTATACCGTTTCTAAGAACAATACGGAACATTGAATCTCATTCAGAGGCATAAAATAAAAAGTGTTGCCTGAAAAACAAGTTTGTGAAACACTGCTGCCCCCGTATGGCAACATAGCGAAGGTTACACTTATCTTAAATGCAAATTTAATATATTGGTACAAAAATTAAGGTATTTTTACTGAAAATACAATTATGAAATATGAAAGTAGGCCAAGGTTAACGTTTTTTCAAAAGTACTGAAATCTCTAAGGTCAAGGGGTCAAGGTAATCCAATAAAAGGTCTTGCCTCAATGAATACATATGTAAAGTATTGAAGCCCTAGTCCTAACCGTTCAGAAGTTATGGCCAAGGTTAAATGTTTTGAAAAGAAGGTCAAACTCCAAGCTCAACGTCAAAGGGTCAAAGTTCTTGCTATCAAATGAAAGGTCTAGTCACAAGGATTAAATATGTAAAGTATGAAAGCACTAACTCTAGCCATTTTAAAGTAAAGGTCGATTTTTGCTTTTTAAAAGTAGAACAAACTCCAAGGTCAAGGTCAAAGTTCGTTGTATCCAATGAAGGATCTTCTCACAAGAATTACATATGTGAAGTATCCCTATCTCTTAATGTTCAAAAGTTATGGCCAATGTTAAAGTTTTTTCATAAGTATGAAAATCTCCAAGGTCAAAGTCAAAAGGTTAAGGTTGTTAGTATCCAATAGAAGGTCTTTCCTCAAACAATACATACGTGAAATATAAAT
The DNA here is from genome assembly GCF_032062105.1 of Saccostrea cuccullata. Lineage (NCBI taxonomy): Eukaryota > Metazoa > Mollusca > Bivalvia > Ostreida > Ostreidae > Saccostrea > Saccostrea cuccullata. The sequence goes on from NW_026941069.1 coordinate 55,612, forward strand.
GTCCTGACCTCAAAACCATAAACTGAGAATAGACTTAAATCAAAATTTTAATTTTTAATATCTTCGGTTCCATTCGACGTATTAGCTTGGAAGTCTGCAACTGTGCAAAAAACTTCAATTCAAACATATAGTGAAAATTCCATTTTATTAACAAAATTATTTCGGAAGTTATTTTCACTTAAGTCTGTTCTCAGTTTATGGTTTTGGGGCCAGGTCTTAACAGTTCAAAAGATATGGCCAAAGTAAACGTTTGAATTTTTGTGTAAAAGTGGGTCAAACTCCACGGTTAAGGTCAAAAGTTCAAATTTAATGGTCTTGTCACAAGGAATACACATGTGAAATATGAAATTCATAGCTCCACTAAAAAAAGTTATTAGCAAGGTTAAAGTTTTTGCGACAAACAGAGAGAAAGCTAGACAGACAGACAGGCGGGCACGATAACAACTTTATACCCCCGAAACTTCGTTTACGGGGCATATATATCAATTTCAAGCTTCATTTTGAAACTTTTTGATTAGATTTATAAATTTAAGAGTTATCCTTCCTTGCTGATGAACAGGTCACGGTCGCCTATAGCTAGTGTTAGAGCAATCGGGAGACCCGGGTTCGATTCTCGTTCGATCGCAGCGCCTCGTCAAACCTAAGACGTAAGCTAGGTAGTGACTGTTCCTTCCCTTCACCAAGAGCCCGACATAAGAAGTGAAAGTCACGGATCTTTCGGCGCTGGCACGATAAAAAACACTCACTGCTCAATGGCCCTGAGTGCCCAGTATAGGTCTAAATTTGAAGCCCTTAATCGGGATATGATGACGTCTCTATATGAGTGAAAAATTCGATAAACAATATACGATCAATCCTCGCTGATGATCAGAGTATCCTTAAAGAATATATCTTACCATTAGAAAGTGATAGAAAATTGTGCTGGAGTAATGCAGTATAACGAAAAACAAGTTAAGACAATTAGAAAAACATATTTAATGGGGAGTAAAAAAAAGTTGATTGATAGGTTGATTGATTGTTGTTTTACGTCCTGTTCCGTCCCTATTTTTTCATTAAAATAAAGACATCGCTATATATAGGGCATAAGCATCGGAACCGGGAAGGGGGGGGTCTAACCTAAAACATTCATAATGTTTTTATTATTTAAAGGCTGAGATTTTAAGCACCGCCTACAAAATTACCTGTTCTGGGTAGCCCTGTCAATCAAGTACATGAAGGTCCATCATTGGATGCTGAATCTTGATCGACATTTACTTACTGGTTTCTGTGTATACCCTGTGCACCTTGTTTGGCACTCATGGGGACCTTCAAATTAACTTTTGATCCTTTGATGGTTACCGAACATGGTATAGAGAAACTGTATTACTACTATGTAAATTTTTAACTTGATAGTATATGAATTAAGTATACCTTTAGTATTTGAAACGATTCTAATGCAACATACATTCTTTAAAAATTCAAATTTTGGTACATAAAACTTTTTTTCCCAAAAAAAATTTTGATATTAATTTTAATATTAATTTTAATATGCTAAACAGTAAACATCAAGTGGAAATGTTATTAGGTCTAGAGGAGCACTGTGTGAAGTAATTAATTTAAACAACATTTCTTTATATAATCCTTTGTTATTCAGATAAGAATTTACAAGCAGTCTTTTAGCATGTGTTTAGTTACAAAGCCCTATTAAGATTAAGGGTAATCCTAGATATTTATTTTAATAAAATGTAATGAACACAGCTGGCTCTCTTTTCATTTAAATAGATGGGATCCTGGTTATGAATGAATTTAGTCTAATTTGGTTGTTACAGGAATTGTTTTTTTTTTTAAATTAACACATACATTACATACATCTGAAACAATCTTTGTTTTCATATTTGAATTTTTAGTATGATATCATAATATATTTTTTAATGGGTAGGTGTGTTTTCAAACTTTCAAAATTAAATCAATATAGAATATTGAGAGAAAACTTTACTTACAACTTTTTACTTCAAATTTAAAATAGTCTAAAAATCCCTAACACAGGTAAAGTTTGACACCTGGGGTATTTCACTGTGTATTGAATCACTTCCTGTGAATAGGGATTAGGAGACAGATGACCACAGGTAGACTGCTAGCCCCCAAGGCATTCACACCTGTACAAAGAAGCTCCTTTCCTCACCTGAAATTTACCACCCGGTAAAAAATCTCTGCCTTTAAATACAGAGATCTGAAATGTGATATTTGAATAGATTAATGAATGAAAAAAATACGTTTGTTTTGCTTCATGTATTGTTTTATTGAATTTTATCATAATAACTGTCCTCATTTCAAAAACATGAACATCCAATGCTGTTCTGTCATCGAAGTCATGTAGATCGACAAGTCATTGTCTCTTAATATCTTCCCTTCATAATGAATACTGATTGAGCTTACAAGTAACCTGCAGTACACCCGCATAAATCTCATATTTATGAGGCTCCAGTCGCTAAAACGGATAACAAGAAATCATTAAAAAGTCATCGGAGTAATCAAAGAGTATATAAGCAGCGTTCCATGCAGCAGTAAAAATGAAATGAGGCCCAATCCAATAAATTAGCAAAACTAAAGTTCTGATCCCGTACAGACAGGACATAATGTAATTCAAATATTTTGTAATATAAAATTCAATTTATAATGAAAAAATAATTATTATACCCCCCCCCCCCCGATTGAAAAGCGGGAGGGTATATAGTCATTGTTATGTCCGTCCGTCCGTCCGTGACTTATGGCCGGTGAGATATGCCATAAGCGAATGTCTACATCTCTCTGGAATCTGATTCTACCTCTGCAACTCCTAGTCAAAATTCTAATTACATGTAAAATTAATTATACCAAATTTCAATAATCCTGAAATCGCTTCTTTGTCTTTCTGTGAGTAACAAAGGTCTATTAATTCCGCGTACATTTTATTGTCGATATTTTCTAAGAGCTACTATTAATTACATTGTACTGTAGTTTTTTTCTAAGGCCAACTATAAATTGCGTTGTATGGTAAATCTTTTCTATGGGCAGATGGCTTCATTTCATGAATTCTTTTCCCGATACCGAGATTACTCATCAACAATTTTCTCAAGACTGAGCATTATTTGGATGAAATTTTCTAAATTATCGAGTTTTAATGGATTGAAAAAAATATTCTTTCTTATATATTAATGAAGGATATGAAGATAACGAACATTATTCAATATCAAAATCCATAAAACAATAGAAATTCGGAGCAGAACAAACACGGACCTCTAAAACATCAAAGGTGAGATCAGGTGCCATAGAGGAGTGAGCATCCCCTGCTGACCGGTCACACCCGCTGTGTGCTCCTAGTCATGATAACGGAAAAAGCCGTCGTCAATTTAGTGTTTAAAAAAGGACTTACAATTAGTTTGAGAAACATCAGTCAGCATTTGACAAGGTCATTGTATCGACCAAAGAACTCACGAAATGATGACTTAAACTTTGTTGTATTAATATACATGTAAGTGCGAATTAAAATGTCGAAAAAATGCTATTTTTTTATTTGTACAAGGGTTGTCCCAAAAAGTTGTAGACAGGGAAACTAGTTTAGTTTCTCTTTGCTAATTTTTTTTTCTGGTCATATCAAAAAGTACATGTAATTATTTTTTGATCATGCATTTTAAGTTTTATGATGATATAACATTTAAAAAGAAAATATAGAAAAAAAATAAAGAAAGCATATAAGTGAAATACATCGGCGCACAAAAGCAAGCGTAATTTAAGTATCTTATAACGTCATGATCTCTTTTTCTGATTCACACGCCTCGATTAACATTCAATATTTCTTAAGTGAAAAACTACTCTCGACTACATGTAAGAGACGTATTTAAATCACAACTTTTTTAGCAGATTCAAATCTCAGTCGTGAAGTCGATAGATCACCTTACATTGTAGGCAGCAGAAAATGCACATCGTTCGACATTGTTCGTGGCCCAGAACGTTCCCGACTGTCTGCATGCGTTTAACACAGTTTAACACAGTACTATACTTCTTACCATCGTCGCAAACCACGGCCAAAATGTACGATCCTCTCCCATTCTGGCCGTGGTTGAACGAGGAGAGAATTCTTCGTAGCTCATTAAAATTTTGACCAATGCGAGGAAAGCATGGTCGGAAGATGAACTCTATCGCGACCACCTTTCAATATCCAATCGCAGTAAAGGAAATATTTCATGTACGAGTATACTGTTGACTTCAGTTGTTGATTTCAATTGCGATGGAAACAAAACTTGCCACTTATTAGATATGACGTCACAAAAGAGAGGCGTAAATATTCAAGATTTCGACACTTTTTGTGATCAAGAAGCCACGGGTAGGAGAGAGCTATATGCGGACTCCGGACCGTGGCTTGAGACGATGACTTCTTACATGCGGTAACTAATTTCGGTATAGAGAAAAAACTGTCATTGAATCTCATGAAATGTACTTTTTGTCACAAACATCTGTAAAATGAGCTGAATAATAAAACCAAAATTTTATTGTTTATTAAGCTTACATGTATTCATATAGATATTTTGCTATATTGTATTTGAATATACATAGTGTTGCGAAAATATATAAAAAATGAACACTGTGACATTACTTTTGGATCAACTCTGGTATATGTATCATAAGGGAAGAGTCCGAAATATCTAACGATAGCCAGTTTTTTTTTTTTTAATTTCAATTTGGATATATTTCAGGTCAAGATCTAGTAAATAACTTGAGGATAACTTTTCAGTGCTAAATCTATTATGACGTCATAATCACTTTCAACTTTCTTTTTCCCGTACTTTACGGCTCTAATGAATTATGTATAAAATAAAGCTTTTTCATGGAATTCAATTTGAAATCACCCGAAAAGTAGTCCCGAGACCTATCTTAAATTTAACATTATTTTAAAGTAGATATTAAGAACATACAAATAACCGTTTTCTGAAAAACTTTTGGCAATCTGGATACATTTTCTTTGTCTGATATAGAAAAAACTCCCATTTTCAATACTGGCTTTCTTAATTTTCATTGAAAATTACAGTTTAAAATATGGTTTTCATCTTGTTTTTCTACAAATTATGCCCCAAAACACCAATTTTGACCAAGCTGATGTTATAATTTTTTTAATTTAAAAAATCTGTATGCACCTTCCATTTACTAGATCTTGACCTTAACGTGCCAGGAAAACGTCCGAACTGGCGCCATTACGAAATATGGGAAATCGCCGCCTGCAACTGGAGGCGGCATTCATGGGTTGATTTTCGATATTTGCGAACCGATTTAAATGTCAAAATCACAATTTATCAATAGTATTATACTTAAAGTACTCACCAACATCGTTTTTATGGCTCTTTTTTTTTTAATATACATTCCGATAAAAACATTTAATAAGATTTTCGAGATAAGTTTTCACTGCGTTCATTATAAAATCTTACAAATCCTGTATCGAAAGGTGGAGTGTTATTTTCTTTCATCGATAGCTGTGAGTATTAAAAGCATTGTTTCATTGATTACTGATGATTTCGGTATCTAATTCGGTTTGCAAGTATCGACCAAGGTTGGAGACGGCGACATTTCCAGTTTTTGTTTTGGCACCGGTTCTTGCATTTTCTTGGCTTAAACGATATCAAAACAGTGAAAAAAAGTCTGGAAAACGGACTCCACAATACGGATAATTGATCTTTCATTTCTCTCTCTTTCAGAAACATTTCATGAAAAAGATGACGGGTTTTTTATAATTGGTGTGGTGAAATTGTTTCAAAGACCACTTCTGATTATAAAAGAACAGATACTACTTATAAAGGGGAGGAAATAGGTAAATCACTTTTAACTAGTCGTACTAAATATTTTCGAAAAAGATCACAAATATCCAAAATGGAAAAAAAACATTTAACATTTATTTAAAATTTCAATAATAACATTAATTTTTTTTAACTTTAGCAATGAGAACAACATTGCTAAAAAGGGAATCCATGTGGTGTAAACTTTGTACTCAATTAAATAAATCAACGATGAATAAAATAAAGGGAAATTACAAAATGTATCCACAAAAGTCTAGTCAAATGATAAAAATTAGGAGCCTAGCATACAGGGACTTCAAAAACATCAGATATGGGATTGAGTGCTTTGAGCACTCCCTAAAGCCAAAATTTGGTCACACACGTGATAGGGAGCGAAATCAATGGAAAAATCGACAATTCAGTGTGTAAATAATGACTATACAATAAGTATGACAAACATCAGTCAGCATTTGAATTTATGATAAATTACATTTGCTGACAAATCACATCTATCTAGAATTGAATTTATGAAATCATGACATTAAACTAAACTATATTTTTCTTGTAAACATCATAACTTGGAGAATCCTATGTCTCTCTATAATGTGTATGTACACCAGCTTTTGGATATCCCAAAAATAAAAAAAAGTATAGCAAGGCAATACCAAATAAAAAACACATTTATACCTTCTGCTCAATCCACTTCAATGATTTAAGTAAATATATTTTAAAGTAAAACAAATTTATCCATCTCTTATACTTGAAAGGAGGGGGCAAGAGAAAACAGGTCACCAATTGCAAATTGACAATCCCAAAATGTTAAACTATTGCTTCATGGGCGGTTGTACGGGGGTGGTGGTGGGTATGGTTCTCTCTACAAATTAAGGTGTGCACTAACACTAACAGCTTAAGTATCTAACAGAGACAGTGATCACAGAAATATTGGCTATATACCGCAAAACTACGAAGGCGTATTCGTGCCATATTGACAATGTAGAAACAAAGTTTAAAAATCGTTTGTACGATTTAGAAAATCGTTTGAACGATTAAGAAAATCGTTTGTACGATTTAGAAAATTGTTTGTACGATTTGTTGAATCGTTTGTATGATTTGTTAAATCGTTTGTACGATTTAAGAAATCGTTTGAACGATTTAAGAAATCGTTTGAACGACTTTTTTTTCTGATTCGGAACAGAAGCGCACTGGATAAGAAACCTGGTAAAGCTATTGTATAGATAATTCCCTTCGCTGCTGACTATAACAGGTACAGAAACACTTACAAAAAATTGTATATTGTTAATAAAACTGTGTGAATATTGTTGTAATGTTATAATTAGTAAACCATCATATTACGATTGCATTCACAATGTTTTTATGATCACTTGTCGTAAATTGGACCATTGTTAGTGTACAATCTTCGTCTTAATCTGTTTCTTTTCCTTATAAACACACTCCTTCCAGATCTTGTATAGAAAGAAGACATCGAATATCTTCTTGAGAAACGGTAAATCCTGCCATAATAGCTTTCCAGTACAATCACCTGTATCCATGCAATTGACCACATGACTCAAGTGTTTCCTGAATGAAAAGAGCTACATCCCCTATGTCGGATTTGTATTTACGTATGAACAGTCCCAACTTAGCTGTTATCCTTTTCAACGTTCGTTCACGAACAAAGACTCGGTGAGTTTGCAAAAGGGTCTGTGCAATTTCCGAAAAAGTGAAACTCATCTTGAAATATCCCTTGATCAATATTTCTCTGCCATCCATCGTGTCATTCATTAAAACTATGCGTGGATACGTTGTCCTACTTGTGCAAGGTTTTCTACTAAGTTCTTCTACATGTAATAACGAGAAATAAAAATTGTACAAAGGATTTTCTAAATAGTACAAACGATTTTCAAAATCGTTCAAACGATTTAAAAAATCGTACAAACGATTTTGTAAATCATTCGAACGATTTTCTAACTCGTACAAACGATTTTTAATTTTTTTTTCTACATTGTCAATATGGCACAAAAACCCTGAAACCTGAGATAATACATTACATAATATCGGTTGACTCCGAACCTGCAAAAACACATCACATATTCTTCTAAACACAGAAAGGGAAGAACATATGCAATTAACCATATTTTTTTTCCAATAAGTCGGGCGCAGTGCAGAATAGATTATGCTCTCGTGGATAAATCTATTACAACTGATCTAAAGTTTTATATGTCTTCAAAACAATTAACATGATATCAACATTTTAAACAGCATAAGTCGTTGAAGTTTTGATAAAATTATTAATATTTTTATTAAGTTAAATTATATGACTACTGACTATTCCGCTTAAGTTATCAATATATCATTCCCCCTAAGCACCTGAAAACACCTATGGGATTTCCACGCGTGTTTTAGTGCCTATTCATAGATTTGGATTGTTTGATGAATTTTTTGATCAATAGCTCTTTTCATTTTCTCCTCTTTTTTAATCATAAGTGCACATTTTAGTATTGTAACAATCAAATTTGCATTTATTTCCTTCAGTGCCTTTGTTGCAAAAGCAGGGTAAGGGTTCCTGTACTAAATGTCATGGCCCGTTATACAATGATTTAAGATGTTTATCTCATTCAATTTCAGTAAACCTGTCGTTTCCAATGAAAACATTCTGATATAGCTTTCCTATTTGAAGATTTTTGAGCGTTTGATTGCTAAAGAGAGCCGAATGTCAATCCATTAGCTAACAAGTCACAACAATATTGTTTAAAAAAGATTAAAAGGCTTATACAAAAGAGCAATTTGTAGATTTAAAGAATTTATCTGGTCTTCTTTTAAAATAAATAAAACTAATTAAATTTTCGTTTCCATTAGTAATTGCTGCCATAACTTATTTCAGTGAACACTAGCACAAGTGGAATATATAACAGTAATAAAAACCATTCTTTAGTATAATTCTAGCTCAGCATACTGTCAGAGAAGATCGATAGATATTCATATTTAGAAAATACGGAAATTCTATATTTTCTGGGGAAAAAGTTCCCCTGATCTCGGATACTTAATGATTTATATTTACTGTAACTGCAAGCTTGTTGAATTTGAATCCTGTAATTCAGTAGGTCTTTTTATGTCTGGGAGTAAACAAAGCACGATTTGTATAAAAAGGTGTGACTGACGTTTGTGATACCTGAGTATAAAAGCAAGCTTCACGTGAGCTTCCACGGGAAAATCAAAAAGCCACCTGAGTGGATACTGACATGGTACTGAACACTACCATGATGGGTATACTGGAAACGTTGTCATCAACACCCGGGCTTGAGATAGATGACCACCACGATGAGGATCACGATGACCATCCGGACAATGGTCATGATCACGGTCATTTTCATGACCTTCATGAAGGGCACATCGATAACACCTTCACTGAAATAGTGCTCATGTTCCTTTGCTTGACTTGTGTTTCGGTTTTGGGATTTGTGTTGAATTTTCTGCTCATCGCCGCCATTTTGTTCACAAAGAAACTCCGGAAGGCCACAGGGCTCCTGATTATATCCGTGTCATCCAATGACTTGTTTCTGTGTCTCTTTGTGTACCCTATCTTAGCTTATGGAACATTTAAAAGTGAGATGGTGTACGGTGAGGGATGGTGTAAAGTTTGCGCGGTGAGTCTACAAATTTGCACGTATGTTCGAATATGTGCCTTTCCTATAGTAGCTTATAACCGGTATCAGTCTTTAACACGAAGGCATGCAGACTTGAAACAACGAAAGTTGATAGCTATGGTGATTATTTCATGGATTTTTCCAATGAGCGTTATTATTATTCCGCTATTGTTATTTGAAAATGTGCACATCGAGTATTCTTTTACATATGACGCCTGCATAATTCATGATTTACTGGACTATTTCTCTGAAGCTCAATTTTGTCTTTTCTTGATTTGTTTCCTTATCACATGCCTTTTATATATAAAAATTTTCAAACACTTGAAATTTGAAGTGACATCTGCTGATCGAGCAGCGCCACCTACATTGTTTCAGATACAACAAAGGAAGGTCCGAGCCCAGTTTAATCGTATGATGGCGGTGGTATCGGCTGCATTTTTTATCTGTATCTTCCCTTACCTATGTTTTAGGATGGTTGACAAGCAACTGGACATCATTCATTACCGTTTACACAAAATGTCCCTTGTTTTGTTAGTTTTCTGCAGTTTATTTAATCCAGTCACCCTTATCTTTACGAACAAATGGCACAAACTTGTCATTATGAAAATTGTCTGCTTAAAATCTCCTAACAAGGTTATTCCGCAGAATGTCAACATTTCATGAGAAAGTCTTTCTTCTTCTCTTCTTAATGAATTTATTTAAAAAAATCATGGTACGTATATCATTTTTTTTAAAGTAATAATTTGTTTTCAAACGATTGACAAATTGAACACTTCTACTCGAGCTGTCGTTGAAAGCCACTTTATAACTGAATTAATATAGTTAGTTACACAATTGAATTTGATATATTAACTATGATTATCACGAGTTTTTGAAAACCTATGTTTAATATAACTAGAACAGGATAGCAATATCGAAATAAAATTGAAAATCAAAATTGAGCTTTATAATTTTTTTCAAAAATTTTAATCAAGAGAAATGTATAGAAATAATTATTGATTTTGAAAGTGTTAAACTGTGTGAATGTTTTACAGAACTGGTAATAAAATCTAATTTTTTTTTTTTTCGTAGTTTCTACAAAAAAAAATGGGAATTTGAATGTTTGAGCATTGACCAATTTTAAATATTTTGTAAGATATAAAAATTCATAAGATACAAAAGGTATAGAAATGTTGAGGACACATTTATTAGTGACATCGAAAGATTATAGACAACAAATCGAAAAATTAATAGAACTCTAGTCGTGTGTAGTTTCCCTTTACAATCTAATTTAGAAGACGCGAACATGTAGAGCATCATTGGGATTACAAGTCGCATGAATTATTGAAATGTTAAAAATGCACAGAGAATGGAAAAAAGCTGAAAACTACTGTGTGATGCGCGTGTCCTTAAAACGTTAGATTGATGCATTCATATTTTTTTTTTCAATTCTTACAATGCAATGCGAATTCTATGATCCATGTCAGACAATCCGACATTTGATATTTGACTGAATTGAAAATGGTTGCTTTTGTTTGCTTATGTTTTATATTGTTTGATTGAACTTTATCATGTTAACTGATCGATATTGCAGCGCTCTCTGGAAGAGAATCATGAAAATTGACAGGTCACTGCCTCTTAATGTCTTCGTCCTCTGCCTTTGTTCATCTTGTCTTGATGAAATATCCTGGTGTATAATACTGATTGGGCTAAGTTAGCCGAATATTAATCTCATAAAATGAGGCCTCAATCGCTGAAAAACTGAAAAGAGGAATGCATTAAAAAGTCATCAGAGTAATCATAAAATATATATGCAGCGTTCAATCCAGAACTAAAAATAAGGCCCAATCCAATAAATTAAATAAGTTGACTTACAGATTCTAATCCTGTGTGGGCAGGAAATTTGCAATTAAAATTTTATGTAATTTAAAATTCAATTTATAATGAAAAGAATGAAGTTTTCTAAATTTTATCAATTTCACCACCATTCCGACTTGTGAATCAATGAATCTGACGAAACCAGGATTGATCATTGAATATATTCGATAATTTTATAAAGTTGAAAAGACGTCCTGAAATATACATGTGGCAAACTTGTACACTCTGTCTAAAATGTTTTCATACGTACATGTAATAAAAAAGTGTCTTTAAAGCGAAAAAAAATCGAGTCTACCTCTTCCGATTAGTTATTGTTATTATCTTGTTTCTTCCAATCCGCCTCATAATCACAAAAGGAGTAAAAAGTTTAATTGTTGTATAACTAATCGTTTAATCTACTGACTTTGAAATATGATGCCATCCACAACATACATGTAGGTCTGTGTTCTGTTGTTTTTAAACAATACTGCAATAATCGATTTTTTTTATTAATTGCTGAAAATGTACAAAATGTATATATAAAAAAAAGGGGGGGGGGGTAAGTTTCATAAAAAATCTGAAGTTTTATAAAAATATCAAAAAATGAAAGAAGACTTTTTAGCAGGACCTTTCATTATCAAAAGGTGTTTTAACATATTAAATATTTCACAATTAGAAATGAATTATCCTTAGGGTAATGTATGAACGTTTCACTTTTCAATTAAGATATATTCCTGCATTTTTTTAGTTACATGATACTTTAGCCCGTAACATCTATACTGTGGATAAAAACAGTGTGCATTTCATTTCCTGACTAATGATCTGAGTGCTGCCTTACATACCTGAAATCGATGCTAAATGTACCAACAGGAGATACCAGATATCCGTCTCAAGAGCATTTTCAAAATATGCTAATCGACGTACTAAACATAAAATAAGGATTAAATAAAATTTCAGATGGGAGGTCAGGTGCCTTTGAGGAATGAGCAGCCCTGTTGACCGCGGAATCCAGTGTAGCCTTTATGTATCGATAAGGTAGATAGAATATACAGTAATCAAATTTTGTATGCATGTACAATATCAAATACCTAACAATTGGTAGGTAGCTCGTCAGCTTTAAAATACGACGACCAAGGAGTGTACTAACAAAGCTATTAAAAAGTGGACATATCAAACTGGCCACGTGCTAGAATACCAGGGAGTTTGCCTCTATAAGACAATCTTTTTGGACAGTAAATCAACTAGCGTTATTTATTAAATTAACAGACTGTGGCTATTTTAAATGTTCAGATAAAAAGTTTTTATATTGAAATTTATAGGAAACATCTTTTAAAATCTTCTTAAGAACCACTGAGACAGAAAAACGTAAATTTATATGGAAGCAGTCCGGAGTGGAGTAAATTTCAAATTGTTCAAATTATGACCCCGGGCTAAGAGCGGGGCAACAATTCGGAATCCAAATTTAACATTAAAATATGGGGAAACTCTTTTTAAATCTTTATAAGAACCAGTGGGCCAGAAAGAAAAACTGAAAGTTACTGAAGCTTTCTGTGGTAGTGTTGATGCTAACTGTTCAAATCTTTTGGGTAGTGTCTCAATAGGTATTAATTGGGGGGGGGGGGGGGTTCTGGTGAAGAAAATTATTACCAAAGTTAACCATGTGAGTGTTGTGGACCTTTGACCTCTTGATTATGTAACATCAGAAGATAGATCTCGGGCGCACATGCGTTCAATGTTTTTTCAATCAAAATATCTACGTAAAATATATTATTTCTCTCAAATCGTTGACAAATTGAATTTACACCATAATCATGATGCCATTTATAACATATAACGTGAAAGCGGAAAAACATAGGTTATTATCTCAAATCTGCAGACACCTCTAGCGTCTGAAAAATGCTGAAAGATTTTTCAAAGTTTGATCTCGGCTGGGGGGGGGATGAATAGATTACTATCAAATAAAGCCCTTTGTTTTATTCCTAAGTCTGGAAATCCAGCATAAATATACTTGTACATGTAGTTGCAGTCTACTTTCTAAGGAAGGTATGTCTTCAAAATCACATTTCGGTGCTAAATACTTTTAACTTACCAGTCAACCATAATCAGTTTCTTCAACCTTCATTTACTCTTTATTGCCCTAACAAAAAAATACATAGTTAAGTACCGGGTTTAGTAAATTAAATTTTTCACTATTGTGTATACATGTAAATATTTTTCAAAGAGTTTCAGATCGATACGAATTTTTTTTTAATTCCTACATGTAATTTTTGATATTGATAAGAAATATCTCTTGTATATTAAAAATTATTTACATATTTCATCCAAACAGTACATCATCCTTATGTAATTTTAGACTCTTATTAATGGTGTCTAAATCTTCAAAAACATTGTATGTTAAAGTTCCACAGTACAATCATGTAAATCATTGTTACATGTATCAAAGTAATTTTTACTATAGATATCTAAAGCAGAGGATAGTTATCTTTGTGAGGCTGGATTAAAAATTGTAAATATACATTGCTTGGTCCAGACAATGCTTTTGTAACCCGATGTCAAATCTCCTTACCAATAATAGCTGATGAAGTATATGGAGATACAATATAAGTCAATTTAAGATCAGAAGTTTTTTTTAAAAATACAAATTGGAGCAGAGTAATCACAGATGTAAAGAGCTGTACGTACTGTGTTATATCTGGCTCAATAATGTAGACCTCTCCCTTTTTTGGGGGGAGGGGGGCTATAACTCCTTACGATCTTCGAAATGGTGCAAAGTGGGAGCGATTCACTCCCGCACGGATAGTTATTCTAGTGCCATACCATCTAAACCAAAGGTGTCCTGTCTGAGATACGTAACCCGTGGACGGCCAGTTCTTAGTATGTCATCTTAGCTGGTGCCACCGAAGTATGGCTGAAATATTGCCGACTCGTTACATGTTAAACAATATACATATACAATTAATGAATCCTAGCTGGTAGCTTCGTACGTTGAACCGCAGCTCAGCCGATTGATGTACTCCAAATGTAGTTGCAACTTCTGAAACCTAAATACTACAGCTAGAATCATCGATACAGCCCTGTTCCTTTCAGCTTTGTTTAGGCTTGGCATTATAACATCAACATTGCAATTCCAAGAATCTTAAATATGCCATCTATAGACCCCTGATTACAAGAAATCGTGTTAAACATGAATCATATTTAACATGTTTAAAGTTGAATAATAAAGGAAAATAATTCTAAACTTGAATTGTAAAAATCTTTGTCGTCCTTTTCAATGGTCACGGGTATCAAATAATAAAAAAGATAGATGTTCCATGTATTATTTATTTAAAATTTCGTTGAACAGTAAAAAATGCGTTAACTTTGTTAAAATCAATATGATTGTACACAAAAGTACTCTAAAGTTGAAATAAAAAAGATGCTTGAAGCTTAGATTAACAATATCAATGTTGTTTTCGGAGACAAGGTCTTCTAACAATTTATAGGAATTCCCATGGATACCAATTGCACCCCGAAATAAGCAGACCTATTTTTATATTCATAATAAGCAGATTTTGTGCAAAATCTTATGACATTTACATATATCGACGACGTATTGTCAATTATTTCAATTCTTATGTCGGTACGATATATTCTGTGAGCTTTAGATAAAAGATACCACATAGTCTGACACATCTGTTTCATATCTGGATATTTTACTTAAAAAAGACGTCAATGGTAATCTAACAATCAACCTCTATGTAAAACATGATGACTTTAACTTTTCTATCCTCAACTTTCCTTACGTACATGTACGCAGCAATATACCTTCGTCACCTGCATACGGAGTTTATATATCTCAAATGATTTTGAAAAAAACATGTCTGATAAGTCAGAAATTCTATTTCTTATTCACTGTGTCTATATATTTCTAAATATATTTTAAATTATTAATTTATATATCTCAGTTAATTCGATGCGCAAGAGCATGCTCTATGTATAAACAGTTTCTAAAACAATGTAAATTTTGACAACAAGTTCTTAAAACAAAGATATCAGCAGTCTCGTATGACGTCATCATTTTGCATTTTCTGTGGTTGATGCAATGAACTTGTCATCAAATACAATTTTTCATTGAATCTGATGCTGACTGACGTTTTGCTTACTAATTGTTATAGTTACTCCATTATTTATACACTGAATTGATGACAAATTTTCTCGCTATTTCCCGATCACGACAATGAGCACACGGCGGTATTGGCCAGTTGGCAGGGGATGCTAACCCCTCCATGGCACCTGATCCCACTTGATGTTTTTAAGATCCGTGTTTGCGCTTCTCCTGTTTTGTACTGAGTTATGGACTTTTGGGCTTTTTAGCTCACCCGAGCCAAAGGCTCAAGTGAACTTTTCTGATCAAAAATTGTCCGTTGTTTGTCGTCGTTGTTGGCGTCGTTGTCGTAAAGTTTTCACATTTTTATCTTCTTCTCACAAACCACGGGACCAACTTTAACCAAACTTGCCAAAAAGTATCCTTGGGAGAAGGGGCTTCAAGTGTTTAAATGAGAGGCCAAGGCCTCTTCAAAGAGAAGATAATTATGAATTAATAAAAAAAATTATGGTATCTTTTTAAAAAAACTTCTTCTCAAGAACCGTTTGTCTAGAAAGATTAAACTCTTGTGGAAGCATCCTTATGTAATGTAGATATAAATTTGTTCTAATCATGGCCCTCTGGGGTAGAGCGGGGCCACACTGACTGATCAAAGTTTTACATAGGAATATATAGGAAAAATCTTTTTAAAAATCTTCTTCTCCAGAACCACTGGGCAAGGAATGATGAAACTCATATGAAACCATCCTCCGGATAATGAAGATTCACGTTTTTATTCAAGTCTTAACCCCCAGGGGTAGGGCGGGACAACAATAAGGGATCAAAGTTTTACATAAGAATATTGGGGGAAAAAATCTTCCCCATAACAGAAAAGTTTTGTTTAGTCAAAATGACATATAAGTATCTGCAAGAAGTGAAGTTTTAAATTTATTCAAATAATGTCCCAGGTAGGGGAGGGGGCAAGGGGTCACAATGAGAGATTAATTAATATGTTGGAAAAATTTTTAAAAATATTCTTTTAAAGTATGGCAAAATTACACATGTATGCGTAATTGAAAAAGTCTAAGTCTAAATTAATAGAAAATTCAAATCCCCATCCCCACGAGAAGTATACTTTTCAATACTGAGCTTTGTTTTTTTAAACTAGCCCAAATGCTCGGGTGAGCGATATGGCCCACAGGCCTCTTGTTCTTTTTTATGAAATCAAATAATAATCCGCTTTCTTCTGCACTCGTCTTTGCGTGCAGAGAGCAGGTGCGCTATAACAATCTTTGTAACTTAATTAGTTATATTATCAATTCTTTTTCAAATTACTAGAAAACACTTGACATCTGAGGATCCTTTTTTAGATATAATCTCAGGATTTATGTGACAGAAATTCAAGAGTATTAATATCATAAATCAATTAGTTCCGGGATAATATTGCATTTATAAAGCAAATTTTCGCTTTTATCCCATTGCATATTAACGTGTTACAGTTAACCCTTTTAAAATTAACAATATTTTCTTTCTAACGATAATATTTTGTTTCATTAAGAAACAAAGCGCTTGCAAGAACATGAAGAAACCAGTTCTTGTATCCTCAACGCTGACATGACGGGTTAAATAAAGAAGTATGGAAAGAATACATTAAAAATAATTTTAATATAAACCTTGCAAAAGCGCTTACACTTACGAGGGGCGTTCAATAAATAATGTCATTGGGGCTCAGAAAGAAGCAAACGACGCTTTTCAATGATTTAGTCTTCATGATTTTACTTATTAATCTATTTTAGTTCAAACACATGTCCGTAACATTTTTTATCTAATTTCTGATTGTTTTTAGAACTCATTTTTGGGTATGACCCTTAGTATACTGGAAAATGGCAGATCCAATGATTTCCTGGACTTGTTTTTTCCTTCTGAAAGGTGTTTTATTCAAGTTTGGAAATGGAAACAAGTCAAAAGGTCAAAGACCTGGCAAATATTGTTAATGTAAAAAAAACATTAACTTTCTGTTGATCCCGTAAACCCCTTTACTCTTTAGGGCATGCGGGTTTAAACGCTGTCATGAAGAAATTCAATGTAGTGGATTCCTGATTCTGGGTCCTTTCTCTGATAAACCTTTCGATTTCTTTGCAAAAAAACTGCTTTCTAGACACCTCCAGATATTAAACTGTCTCCCCGAATACGAATTTGAACAATAATACCACTAATATTTAAGAAAAATGCATATAAATCTGTTTTTGTGCTCTTGCATACCTTTGCTCTAGACAGACCTTCGCCGTTTTTATCAAGTACATCTTATGGTAAATTTTGTTTTCATGGGTTTAAGCAATAGATTCATGTTCCAATATCTGTTTGAATATAAAACAAACGTGGATTACTACAATTACTGATATTTTAAGATAATTGTTAAGACTTTTGTACACGCTGTCGTTTTCACTCATTTTTCAAAATACAGGGTGACCTTAGAGTACCAAGCTTAATTACTGTCAAACGTTTCTTAAAAACAGTGTAAACTACTCCCGATATGATGTCTATCAAATTTGCTATGTGTCTTAAAGTCAATCACACAACATCAAATATTATTTGTTGAAATTTGGCAAACAGTACATAAGTTGTTATAATTTTTGTTGGCAAGGAGGGTACCCATTTTTGATTGCCATTATATAATTTTTTATCCTTGAAATCCACCTGCTAATTTGTCTATAAAACAGGCATCGGTTGCTGTAAATGTCACATATTTCAGTGAATATTTCTTTGGGATTTTTAACAAGTTTTACAGCAGCTTTAATGTAGCCTTTTTTTTCACTCTAGTTTACTGATTCTTTACCATTCATTTATAATGCAGTGTCTCGAATAGCCCTTATTTCCCAGCTTCTCACGATAAAACTATGTGATGAAAAGTGGTCACATAAACTGTTATAAATTCATTAAAGATTCAATAATAAGAGAAAGTCAAGCTTTATGTCATATGACAACTATGTTGTATGTCATCGAGCTAATGACATTATTTATTGAACGCCCCTCGTAAGCTTATTTACAAAATGAAAATTTAATTAATTTAGATAAAATGAAGAATAATTTACTGTAAAACCACAAATTCTTGTGAGGAAGAGTAAATTTTTGTAGTTTTCGAGGCATGAAGAGGCCCACGAATTCATGCCCAACACGAAAGAAGGAATTTTAAATACATAGCTACTCAACAATTCTTCAGCCACGAAATCTAATTACATGTAGCACAAACCAAGAGTTTTTCCTCAAACGAAAATTACGAAGATATGTGATTTGACAGTATAATAGTTACATTAGAAAGAAGTATCTTTTTACCATTTGCAGTTTATTCAACTACGAAACTAGCTCAGAAATGTATACAATGTATGAGAACGTCTTATGGGTATACTTTTTTATCCTAAAGCAATATTTCGGGGCATTATTCATTTATTTTCTCTTCATAAAAGGTTGATTTTAATTGAAAAATAAGTTATATGAAATCCTTTGAAATAAGAAAACAATGTTTTAACACTTTTAAAAGTTTCAAGAGTTAAAGGAATATAAACTACAAAAGATATAGTTAATGATATTTTTATTGATAAATTTCTTTCTTCCTTGTTGCATTTATGTACATTTAAGCACTAATTGAATTGCCGAAAAAAGTCTATTTTTTTCAATTAATAGTACGCTTGTTCCCCTATAAGTATATCTTCTTTGTTAACAATACGTTAACAAAAGAAGGTGCACTGTCTATAGAATCCTAATAGAGGAAAGGATATTATGCACTTTACACATTTCATAACAGGGAAGATGTAGGAGTGGTATTAAATTATTTTCTGCGAAATTAACTGAAAATGGATAAAAGAAGTCGCGTGGGAGCTAAAAGAAGTTTAGTATCTATAATGAAAAACAAACACAAATGCTGTAAAGGTATGAAATAGGTTACTTATAAATATTTAGAAAAATTGTCTTGCAAAGAAATTTAATCACCAAAAATTATGAATTTAGTAAAGATTCATTAATAAGAAAGACATAAATTATACATGTATTAATGGTTCATAATGAGAGAAGTCAAGAGAATTGAAACTGGATTAGAATTATAACAAGAGCAAAAATATATTTAGAAGAGCTGGAAATGTTTTAGGTTTAATCACCTTGATAACGTTATAAAGTATCAGAGTGAACGGTTTAAACCAGAGAGATGGAACGAAAGACAAAGGAAACGAGAAATGTCGAACCACCATTGGCAAAAAATACTTTTCAATGTTATTGGAAATTAATTAATTCATTGTATTTTATTTTAAGTCCCATTAGACAATATTTCTCCAATATAAAGTCGATACCAAATACCGGTAAAGGGCTTCAAATTTCGAACTTTTCTCGGAACTAACGGCCATTCAGCGGTGAGGTATCTTTATCATGTCATTGCCTATCGTGACATGGAGCGGGACCTCAGTTTTTAAGTTCTATTTCGAAGGACCTACAACTTTCACTCCAAGGCGGAAGAACAGTTGCTACCCATGTTTCATCGACTAAGGTCAGTCGTGGCTGAGACTGTGTTGTTCAAGAAGTGACAAAATAAGATAAATTTAGTACGGAAGTCTTTGATTGCAACTTTTTAATTTACGTATACTAGTTCTACGTAATTGAAAAAGAAAAGGGTGAAGATAGAAAACGGCGATCAATCTAATTTGAAAAAAACAACATTAAGAGATAAATGCTTCTGTCATCTCACTCTCTTACAGATTGATTTTTTGCTTATCTTAATCTATAGTCTTTAAAACATCCAAATATTACACAGATGAGGCAGATTATATGTATTCTGTTAATCCTTGTTCACTCTTGAAGTATCGAGTAGACATAATTGTAAATGATGGAACGTCTAAATTATATATATTTGAATGCCATATTAAAAGCCACAGCACATTTTATATTCTGATATAAAAGCTCCTCTATAAACTCTGTTTCATGCCAATAATAAAAAAGGAGCGAAACTGTGTCAATCAATATTCAAAAACTAGTATTCAAAAGACCTGGTCTTCCAGAATAAAAAAAAATGGTATCAATAAGGAACTTTGTTATCCTTTTAAGTAGATACTTACTTTCAAAATTCTTGTCAATCTAACATTTTATTTTATTTGAATACCTGAACTTACTCAAAAATTATTGAAAACGCTCATAATTAGGAAAGTTTTTTTGTACATTATGTATTGTAAAATGATCAAAGTAAATAGAAGAAAATAAAGTACATCATATGTTTAAAAATTATACAATTTCTTCCAAACCTTGATACCTATAATTTTTTTTCAATTTTAAAATGTGATTTTTGATCAAATTTGAATGGAAAATGCATAGTAGGTGTTTTTATTTGCAATTCCTGCAATTTTACTTGAGATTAACTAAATTTCCCTGTATAGTATAATTAACTAAAAAGATGAGCTCCGAAGAACTATCATTTGTAAAAAGACATAACATTTTTTTTTTTGATCTGCGCATTTGCAATTAGTAAATACCTTATTTTCAGAACCTGGGGATCGGAATACCTTAATGATATAATGGTGGTATGTTTTTAAAATGATTTTTGAACTTGAAGTTTTTGATCTCTAAATAAATATCATGAACACTGATACTATATAAATTAATAAACGACTTGCTGTTATGTTAAACAAGTACTAGTTTGTAGAATCAGATTGAATTTTAACAATGGCGAGTAACAGGACAAATGATAACATCCAAGATCTATTTTCATTAAAAAAAGAAGTTGTCTCTTATATTACAAATGCCTTGTTACAACACTAAATGTAATAACAACGCAAAATGTAATAAAGCGGAATTATTGCATTTTCCGTTATTACATTTTGCGTCGAATTAATTTTATGAAGTCAAAATATTAATTATATTTTATTTTATTACATATTATTTTATTATATTTTGAGTTGTTATCAAATGACGCAAAATGTAACAACGAAAAAGGACGTTGATACATTTTGCGTTGATCTCGACGCAAAATGCAATAACTCAAAATGCAATAATCAAATAATCGCGCTATAACATTTCGTGTTATAACAATGCCTAGTTATCAATTAATGATTGGGAACAGTACAACTTAAGGGAGACGTGTCATGTTATTAGTTTTTTAAAATTTCTAAAAGGTTTTTTATTATCCATTTAAGACAACATGCTGTACATGTGTAGCGTAGTGTATTCTTAATTTTTCATTTGTAATTGTATATTTTGTGTAAATATAGGACCTTTGTAGGGCAATGGCCTAAACTGGTACATGAAATATCTATGATTAAAAGGCATTTTTTGAAATTAAGTAAATCATTTAAAATAGGGTAAATCTCACCTTTGTTAACGTGAATGAGAAAAACATTATAACTTCTGAAATGTCATTTTTCAGATCTTCATCCTTAGAAATTTAACTTAATGTACATGACGTATGAAAGAAAGAGTTATATGGCTATCGCGATGACGAACTTTATTCTAAGCTAAGAAGTCCATTTAATAATACAAAATTGGAACAGAGAAATTACGGGCCACCAAACATCAAAGGTAGAATCAGCTGCAATGGAAATCTTTCTCGAACTAAAACCAATATCATAATGAGAGTTACAAACAAATACGAACAAGCTTTGCCCGCTGGAACATGAAACATTGTCCATACTGTTTGTCTTTTTCCTTTTGTCACCTTTGTTATAATAAAAACAGATGTATAGTGAATTAGTTGTAACTTTTAAACACTATTCTTCTATATATTTCTATTACCATAATGACTTCTAACTAAGTATTTATAGTTTTTTATCTTTAGCCCAATGTCTTCCATTACCTTCGACAAAATTCATCAGCAAAATTGAAATTAGATCCCCAGTTGAAAGATTGTGGCTTCTTATATGTAGGTTTAGAAACTTTTAGGATTATATCTTTTTGGAAATCATTATCAACTACTGTACATGAAAGTTACCTGTAGTAAGTTAGATGTAACCTGTAATTTAGAGAAGTAAGTGAGCCAACAATCTTAGTTTTATTTTAAATGTTACACATATATAAAAGTTATCAAATGCAAGTTAAAAGTTTGGAGGCAACAGCTTGAAGACTATATCTTTAGGCAATGTAAGACTTGTAGACTTGTAAAGGGATTTATTCCTTTGCTTCACATTTGAGAAAACGGGAAGGGATGAATACGATTTATCTTTTAGACCTTGTAGTGCAGGGTTACAACCTCTGTTAGCAAATCAAGCTTCTATTCTATAGCGGAAGAGTTCAAGATAAAGTGTTATCTAGTTAAAGCTTCTTCATTTTGTGCATTTAAAAAGGAAATTGATCTTTGGGAAAATATGTCGATCAGTTATTCAGTTTACGTACATGTACACGTACAAGAACCTAAGTTTCAGAAAAATTATCCATAAGTTAACAAAAAATGGAAAAAAATTAACTTGTTTCTTAAAAGTGATTGTAGATGTAATTATGTAATCTACATTTTTTTTTTTTTTTGAAAAATGCAAATTAATGACCATGCAAAAAGTACGTCTGCTCTCAGTTTTTTTAATTAAGTACAGTCCACCTTAACTCGGTGCTCTCCTATAGGAAATCATCTTTTGCTATCTGAAGCCACTTTATTTCTATCACTATTCGGTTTATGGCGTTACTGCCATCGAAGGTATATACGAGGGCCGTTCAAAAATTACGCGGACTGTGCTATTATTTACTCTTACAGACGTCATATAGTTATGAAATTTCACAGAAATATGTATCTTACAGATTCCAATAAATTTTGGTCAAAATTTCTATATTTTAAAAAAAATTCTACTAAAATTCTCTGTATGTTGATATCGCTGATGGAGAGGTACGGAGCACGACAAAAATATTGAAATAAAAGCATGCGGAATCCAAAATTCAACTCATTAATTTTCTATAATTCGCGATATTTTTCGAAAATTTTCTCAAATGTATCTTTAAATTGTTCTATTATTATGTATTTAGATTTCTGACCTGATATTTGAAGTACTAACAGAAATACAGTGATTTTTCTCTGATGCGATTCCTGTGAAAAAGACTGTGAAAATGACGTCTCCTGAATTGACGGCGCACCACACTTTTGTTAAATTATGTGTAATGCTCGAAATATCGCCAACATAGATCCAAAATATGCATAATATAACATGTAGTAAACTAGGGTATTCGTGACATTCGTCCACAAATAGCAAATTGAAATTTTAGACCGTTAGACCTCTGTAAAAAGGCTATACGGGAGGACGGAAAGAAGATTTTCGACGAAAACTTTATCCGGATTGTAAAGAACGTGATTGAGAGTCACCAATATCACACTATATCTCATAAATACATGCAGCTTTTGGTTTTAAAACAAAAAAGCATGCGGAATCCAAAATTTAACTCATTAATTTTCTATAATTCGCGATATTTTTCGAAAATTTTCTCAAATGTATCTTTAAATTGTTCTATTATTATGTATTTAGATTTCTGACCTGATATTTGAAGTACTAACAGAAATACAGTGATTTTTCTCTGATGCGATTCCTGTGAAAACGACTGTGAAAATGACGTCTCCTGAATTGACGGCGCACAACACTTTTGTTAAATTATGTGTAATGCTCGAGATATCGCCAACATAGATCCAAAATATGCATAATATAACATGTAGTAAACTAGGGTATTCGTGACATTCGTCCACAAATAGCAAATTGAAATTTTAGACCGTTAGACCTCTGTAAAAAGGCTATACGGGAGGACGGAAAGAAGATTTTCGACGAAAACTTTATCCGGATTGTAAAGAACGTGATTGAGAGTCACCAATATCACACTATATCTCATAAATACATGCCGCTTTTGGTTTTAAAACAAAAAAGAATATTCTTTACTTGTTTAATAGATTTTAAGCTTGACAAGAAATGGTGTTTGGATGTTGAGTAGATAAGGTATAACTCAAACTGTACAGGTACTCTTGAGAAAATGAAAGCTCAGTCACATATTTTTTACAATGCCTGTGACGTCGACAATTTTGCTGCTCCGTGACTTAATGATATCTCTTGAAAAATCACTCAAAATTGAAACCAATTTACAACATTTTGATATGAAATTTTGAAGACCATAGAAGTAAAGATTCTTTTATATTATGTGTGACATTTTGCCCGATTATGTCGTCAAATATTTTTTCTGTGCAACAAGTCCGCGTAATTTTTGAACGGCCCTCGTTGCAAGAGAAAGGAGACAAGTTCAAGTTTCCAGATTATTTCCAGTTTATTAATATTGTTCAATTACGAAATTCAAAGAGCATTATTGTGAAATTTCATTATTGTAAAAGTATTATAATACGTACAGTGGGAAACACGCATTGTCTTAATCAAATTAGAGCTGTTTAAAACACATAAACACGGTTTTTATATAATCAAACATTGCGTTTCGCTTATTCCTTAATGTGTATTTCATGATACTTGTGTTTAGAAGATGTAGTATTTATTTCAACATGTCATGCAAAGATTTTTCGTACTTAAATTGGCTTATTATACCCCCCGCTTGAAAAGCGGGAGGGTATATAGTAATCGGTATTTCCGTCCGTCCGTCCGTCTGTTACGCTTTGGGGTACCCATCTCTTATCCGCAACTCCTCTCATACCACCGAAGGAAATTTAATGAAACTTTCACAGAATCTTTATAACATATTGCTATTGTGCACCTCCTATTTTACTTTTTGATCTGACTTATATTTTGGATTTTCCAGAGCAAAACATGGACACTGCCATTTTATTCATATGGGAGGCGGGGGGTATCATTTAGTGAGCTCATTGCTCACAGTACCTCTAGTTTTACATTCTCATTTGCTACAGACAAAAATTAGGTTCTGAAGTATGTTGATTTGTACAAATATAGGATGAACGTCAAATGCTGACTGACATTTTTCATACTTATTGTAAGATCATTATTTACACATTTAATTGACGACGGATTTTTTCCCGTTATTTCCCGATCATTACAAGGAGCACAAGGCGGGTTCTGACTGTTTACTAGCCCATGACTCCCATCTATGATGTTTAAGAGATCCGTGTGTGCTCTGCTCGTAATCTGCGTTCTTAATTGAACATTTGAATGTTCGAATACATGTTTGTTATCTCTCTATATTTCATTATTTACAAAAAACCAGATCAATCGGCCATTAGCTCTATGTATTACTGAGGTAGTTAGAAAATTCCGTAGTCAAATTGCTGGACCCAGCTATTCCATTACCAATCCTTTACCTTTATTCCTTTCAAAAATATAAACTGCAGCTGTGATGAGTAACTTCAGATACACTGTGCTACAGCATTATAGAAGTGGTATTAATCAGATGTGGATCCTCACAAAATTTAAAGAAACTTAATTATCAGAATATTATTTTTTTAAAAAGCAAACAAATTAATTTAAGATATTTTTTAATAAAGGGTTTTCAGAGATTTTGTAACGTGATCAAGCCGTTTTTATATCCCGTCATTTTTTTAAATGGTAAATAATTTCATAAATATGCCATTTCTCAACCGATTTTATGCATTTGAATTCATTGCTATTTCATTATTATCATCTATGGCTTCTCTCTACCATGGCATGCTTTCCTGGAATTCTGTCGATCTGATGCACTCGTCTTTACGCTCAGAAAACAGGTGCACTAAAATCAGAGTCTTGGTAATTTACTTATGTTTCACCATCCTTTTCAAATTAACTAGAAAACGCTTCACATCTGAGGATTCCTTTGTAGGTATCATTCTAAGATTTATGCGACAGGACATCAAGAGTATTAGTGTTGGAAATCAATTATTTCCTGGAAAATTTAGCTTTTATGAAGTAAAGTTTTGTTTTTTTTTTCTCATTGTACATTAAATAATCCCGTCATTTTAAATCTTTTCAGACTAATATTTTCCTTTAATGATCATATTTTTGTTAGAACAAAAAGGCGTCTGAAAGAACAAGCTGAAACCTGTTATTATATGTCCAATCTATATGTATAGCAGGTTGAAAGTGAAGTTTAAAAAATATTCTTTTATGTTTCCTTCATAAATTACACGAATATTGGAATGCGACGTTTGTAAGAATTTAAATTTACGAAAATTCTGATGAGTTAAATATATACATGTATACAACAAAAAATTATCTGAGGACACTCTTTGTTTTCTATGAATTTACTTTCAAATTGGTCCGCAGCTATTAATGTACCGATTGCAAAACATTTTACAGGCTTGTATATAAAATATTTAAATTATGCAAATATACATTAAATGAATCAACATTCATTTAAAATAAAAAAGAAAAGTACATGAAAATATATTTTTATTTTAAACATTTCCTCAAAGTTTATTTATGTACAAATGCAGCTCAGAAATGTATATAAAACAAAGAAAAATATAAGAAAAAATATAATGTACCTTAAATCAATAAAAAATAGGATCTTATAAATGTGTGTGAAAAATATACAGTCAGGTATGTTCACACAACAAGCGATTAACAATATTGTGTCTGTGTGTAAATGTATGTATAAAATAACTTAAAGATCAAAGAGTCTGTGTGCAATTTGTTAATTAACATTAAATATCTTGACATTCCAATTACACTATAATAATAAATAATGAAAAGCTATTTTAATTTTATTTTAAACGATATTTTATTCACTGATGTAAATGTGAATGGTTTTGAGCAGCAGGCTTAGCCTATTTCAGCCCTCTCCCTAAGCTATTTTAATTGTTGGATCCATAAAGTATGGACCTTCCTTAAAATCAACTTCAGAGACCTTGTATAAAGAATCAGATTCATTTTTTTAGTTAATTTATGTCAATGAAGAATTACAAGACACAAGGTACTTTGAATTTTTATTGAACTATGGAAAAAAATGTTGCATGTTATTTCTTACATTTAAGATTCATATGATTTTCTAAAGTGTAAAAGATCTTTAGGTTTTTTATAATCCACGATTTATTTGGATAATATCTAGAATATACAGCAGCACAGTGCGTCCAAAGTTTTTCCTAAATATTATGTGTAACTATAGAAAATTGTTAGAACAATAGTTGGAGCCGGTAATATATCTTTGTTTATGTGGTTTTCAAGAAATGAAGAGATCAAATATAGCTAGGGTGGTGTATTAAAGGGTTAGCATTCTCAAAGTAGGATTAAAACCAAGTTTTTCTAAAAAAAAACAAACAAAACAAAAAACAGACAAACAAATAAAATAATGGATCAAACAAACAGACTTTATTGTTACAAGCTTTGTTTGCTGGGACCATAGTACATTCTGAATGTAATCTTTATCTGTCACCTTCGATTTAGGGAAATCAGAAGGATTGTGATTTGCATTCAACATACTATCATTTTTCTTCAATATCTCTATGATAATGATTAATCGATTCTGACAGTGTTTGGGTCTTCCCCTTTATAATTCGCCCGACGTCTGGTCTGATCTTTGACTGAATTTTTTATTATAATAAAACTGAAGTTATATCGCCAATTGAAAGATTGGACTCTAAGTATTTAGGTTAAAGAACGTTTTAGATTATTACTTTTTGGTAATTATTTTTAACTACTTACATTAACATCGGTAGTGACGTGTCCTGTAGTTGAAAGAAGAAAAAGAGAAAAACCCTCAAGACAATTTTGTCTTAAATATTATATGTAGGTAATGTAAGGATAATGTGTATTTTATAAATTTGGAAACAACAGTTTGACAATACCTGTAGACAATGTAAGGGATGTAGAGTTTAACTATAATTATGGTTAAATGCATTGATTATAAATATTCTTTTGTTCACAAAATTTACTCCATTCATTTACTTAGAATATTTAAGCTTAGGGAACCGGCGGGATTTAATAAGAATTATCTTTCGTCTCACGCGAGTGCTTAAAGATCTGGACAAACCCACAACCACTAACTCTTGCTTACATTCTGATGTTGGAGAATTCAAGACTTGGATGGATTAGTTTATTCAAAAATTATTTTAAAAACTTAAGAAACTGGAGTAAGGTTTTGTGAGAAAGTTATGTAGATCACATTATATTACTGACCTACTGTTATACAAAAAGATCCAGGATAAAAAAAAAGATCAACATATTTGTGAAGGAGTGTTTGTCTTTATGTCATGTATTCTTTCTGAATAACTGCAAACTATTAATTATGGAATTTTCATTTTGTTTTTAAAATCATCCTTTGCTATCTGAGCCTGGTCTATCTATATCTGGTCTATTACGTTACTGAGCATGCTGTCGGAACTAGAGATATACGGAATAAATTATAGAAGAATATTTTGTTTCAATGTTTCAGTTTATTTCCATCATTCAATTGAATTACAAAATTCAAAGAATGAAACATTTGATTAGAGTTAAAAAAATCATTACTGTACAAAACAAGCATTGTCTACACAAAGACAAAAGAAATGTACCTGGTACACACAAATAAGGCTTTTGAATAATTAAAAAAACTGCTTTTCTCTTGTATTCCTGAATGAAAGTATCTTTTAATATTTATTTACATGTCAGGTAACATTTCATTAAACATAAATTTTATTTCGCAAGTGAATTAAGGCTGCATATGAAGGTTTCTATGCAAAAAATATCTAATTAAATTCCATAATTGCTCTACCTACCGCACGGAAAATGTTTAGACTTGTTTTCTAATACATTCTTTTTTTCCACGACATGCGATAGCCAGTTCACATAATGACGTCATATTATGACGTCATCGACCTCTACTACACAAGTTTATAGGAAACATCAACAAAATCGCTAAGGCGCAAGGGCATACCTTACTTTGTTTTACAGAAATAAGGTATAAAAAGACGCAGGTTATTCCAAAGATATAAGATATTGCTGCACAAATGTCGGCACTGCAATTGTTAATGGAATTAGGGAACTATTCGTGCAGTTTTAAGTTTAAACAGGGAAAAAATTCACAGTCCAGTGTCAGTTTCCTTATCATTTTATCAAATGACAAAGTGCATAGGATTTGTGCAGCAATTTTATTAATTTTAAATATATTCTCCTTAATATTATACATTGTTTATTAGGTCACATGAGTAAACTCAGGTGACCTATTGCTATTTCTTTTCGGCCGTCGTCGTCAGTCGTACGTCGTACACCGGTCGTAAACTTTTGAACATCTTTAGCTTCTTCTCTGGAACCACTGAACCAATTTCAACCAAATTTAGTATTAAGCATCTATGGATAAAGGGGAACAAAAATTATGAAATTCATGGCCCTGGGATCAGGGGCTCTAGTGCTAGCTAGGGCAGGTCTAAATAGATTATATAGTGAAAATGCATTATTACTTTGAAAATCTTCTTCTCTGCTTCTGAGCTTTGAATAAACTAAGTAAGTACAAAGTTATGATGAGCAAGAGTGACTCTTTGTAAATTGTGAATTTTATTGCCCCAGGGTCAGGGGTTCTGGTGCTACGGTAGGGCTATATAAATTATATAGTGAAAATGCATTATTTCTTTGAAAATCTTCGTCTCTGCTCCTGGGTATTAAGTAAACTAGCTAAGTACAGAGTAATGGTGAACAAGAGTGCCTCTTCCAAAATTGTGAATTTTATGGGTTCTGGTGTTAGGGTGGGGCTCTTTTGATTATATAGTGAAAATGCATTAATTCTTTAAAAATATTCTCCTCTGCTCCTGGGTATAAATAAATTTGAAAAGTACATAGATATGATGATCAAGAGTGCCTCTTCCAAAATTGTGAAATTCTGGCCCGGGGTAAGTGTTTCCGATGTTAGAGCGGGGCTCTAATGATTGTATATATATAGTGAAAATACATTAATTCTTTCAAAATCTCCTTCTCGGCTCCTGGGTTTTAAATAAACCAAGTTAGTATATAGTTAAAATGCCTCAACCAAATTTGTGATTTGCATGGCCCCTGTGTCAGGGGATTTGCCATTTGGTTTATATGGGGGTGGGCTCTTTTAATTATATAGTGAAAATACTTTAATTCTCTGAAAATTGTTTCCTTTCCACCTGGGTGATGATTCAAGTATATATAGTTACGATTAGTAAGTCAGTGCCTCTTCCAAACTAATTAATTTCATGCCCCTGGGTCAGGGGTACATGTACATGTATCGGGGGAGGGGAGTACATAGTCTGAAAATAAATTTATGCTTTGAAATCTGCTCTTTGGTATTTATCTACCGTTTATGATGAAAGAAAATTTATGATAAAATTTCCAAAATTTTGAAATATGTGGCCCAATGGTCAGTGGTACCTTTGGGGTGGGTTGTACTACTGGTTTTATAGTGGAAGTGCATTTTCTCTTTGTTATTCTGGTCTACCTCTGCGTATTAAGTAAATAGAGTAAGCATGCTTAATTCATAATTATGATAAGCAATGGTGCCTCTTTTAAAATTGTGAATTCCATGGCCTCTGGTTAAAAGCACGAACCAAATTAAATTGTTGAAAAGTTGTTACATGATACTCGGGTGACCTATAATGCCCGTGGGCCTCTTGTTTTAAATTAAATAGCATATATCCTTGCGCCGACGAGGATTTGTTGATGTGTTTTTTTTTTACCTTGTATGGGAGAGAACAATGACGTCATGATATGACGTCATTATGATTTACTTGCATTGATATACTGTTAGTACTATGTATGCATAAGAAAATCAATTTGAACTTTCTCTGTACATAACATATACAACTTATGAATTTTTATTAGCTCATTTGCATAGAAACGACCATATTTAACCTTAACTCACTTGCATTTATGTAATTTTATTCTAACATTCTATAGAGCTACTGATATATATTCAATAAAGATACAAATTATACTCTAAATTGTTTTGAAATATTGGAGAATCTATACAAAAACGAAATAACAAGATTCTAGAAAATTTAAGTCAGAAATAAGATCTTTTTTAAACTGGTTGACGTAAATCTTTCTAAACTTCCTCTTATATATCTTGATAATGTTTTACTATATAGAACCATAGCCGTTTTATGCTTGTCTTAGCATCATTCTAGTTTGCGTCAAGGACACAGTCCAGCCTTTGAATTGATACCAGCTTACCCCTTGTCCATGATTGTTATTACCGTATTCGCCGTTTAAGTTTGACTGATGTCCCACATTGTACCACCACGCACCCCGCCACGCCTGCGCACTATTCTGAGTGGAAATTCCATCGTTATCATTATCAAAGGTAGAAAACTGCGCATCATTGTTGCAGTACATATTTGTACACGAAATTCCGTCTCCTGTAAATAGAGAAAATGTCCTTGGAAAGAGTTGTGTAAAAATGTAAGTTACGTACAATTTCTAATTTAGCATATTTTATATCACTTAATAGCTAAATACTATTTAAGTATTAATCTGAATTCCATTTGGAAAACTTGGAGGATAACAAGCGTACCAGCTGTTCCACTGTAACCTGACACATGGATTCGGTAGTTGTCCTCCTCCCCTGCTATATAGAAACTACTGTACTCCGCATACCTAGACTCTGTAAGGTATTTCAATTCCACGCGCAAAACTGTATATCCATTGGTGACCAACAAACGGATGTTGTCAAGTCCTTTAAATACATTACTTGCATTAAATACAAAACCGATCAAGCCAAATTCCAAAACATATCTATTTGATGTGATTAAAATGATTATATATTTCTTTGAGGACCTGAATTTGAGTTTTTGCTTGTTTTGTTTTAAATAAAAGAATCAATCCTTTTAGAAAATTATCACTAAAAGACCTTTCGGAATATTAAAATGTTTTTTTTTTATAAAATGGAAAAAAATATATCAAATATATCCTCTAAAAGAAATTTGACTGCGATATCAGCAACTGATTTCAAACATGACTGGTTAAAGCTGAACACGACTCGTAAATAGGCATAAGCCAATATTGATTCTAGTAGCTACGATATCAGAACCGGGTTATACTCTTCACATTCGCACCTGACTGCTTTATGTCACTGGTATCAGCGTGAAACGGCGACACGTGTTCGTGCTGGCATGAAACGGCGACACGTGTTCGTGCTGGTTATCTTGCATTCCTTTGCTCACATTTTATTGCAGTGAAGTGTTTCTGTGTTTGTTTGTATACTGCATTTACCACGGCAAGTATCAAAAGTTTCAAGGGTATCTTACTTTCCTGCATTAAAAAAAGTACAAAATTTTATTTTGTCGCTACCGAGTGCTGTAAAGCATTCTAGTACGTCCGTCCACGTCGGTGCTTGACGACTGATTCCATTGAATAGTGACCAAGTCAGCGGGTTTATATAAGAATCCTCAGATATTGCGAGAAACCAATCGAGTATGGCGGACACATTCCTTTTACAAATCATGTTCAGCTTTAAAAACAGATTGAGTATTTGAGTTTGTTGGGGACATGTTTTTCAATTGTACAAAAAAACCAACTTTTTATAATCTTTATATTCTTTTACAGCATATTTAATCAATTTTAATTTACTTACCAATCCAGAACTCAGAATTGAGATCTCCAAATCCGATTTTGTATTCAGTCCATCCTCTGTAAAAGTTTACAGAGCCATCAAACCTTCTTTGTATCATCTAAACAAAATAAACAAAAATTATTTTAAAAAATCATATATTTGTGAATTTTCATAATTTTAAAGACCGTTTAAGGAATCATTGATTTCTTTAATTTTAATATTTGTATACCTACCGTCCAAATATGGCCGGCTGTATTCATACAATTGGCAGGAAACTGTTGACCGTCCATCTTCACTGTGTGAGTCAGAAATTGGCCTACAGAGGGCGTGACAGCTCTACAATCGCAGTCTAAAAATAAGCTATACGTATCATGATATCTGTGAACATACTTTAACCATGCAAAATATTATTTTTACATTTAAGGTCAAACAAGAAACATATATTGACGCAAGCGTCAAAAATCAGACAAATTAATTGTTCCGAAGTAATTATTGAAACTGAAATTTGCGTGACCTGTTAATTCAATTTTTTTTTATTTTTCTGTTTAAGTATCTCCGTGACATGAATCACTTCCTACGACACTGCCGATTTTCTTCATGAATATTACATGTATAAGCAAACTATATATAGATCTCGGGTGGAAGTTTGATGTCTATGTATAGTTTTTACATAAAAAGTACAAAACTAAAGTTTAAACTTAGCTCTAACTATAGATAGTTTTACTTTAATAAAAACGCAACAACTATGTGGGCTCCTCGCTCGCTTCCAGCAGAGGATGCTCACCACCACCCCCTTCCCAACTCCCTCTAGATCCACCACTACATTTCTTCTCTGTCAGTCTCCCTTTTTTGGTGATGAGAGGTGGCGGGAAAATGCTTGGCAC
Organism: Saccostrea cuccullata; assembly: GCF_032062105.1. Lineage (NCBI taxonomy): Eukaryota > Metazoa > Mollusca > Bivalvia > Ostreida > Ostreidae > Saccostrea > Saccostrea cuccullata. The sequence continues at coordinate 89,225 of NW_026941069.1, forward strand.
ATTGTAAAACGTGCTAGTATCCTAGTCTCCTGGGCCAAAATGTTGTAAGATTCTGTGCTTTTAGGAAATCAATATCTCATCATATTTTTGAAAAATTTCCATTTGAAATCTATAAATATGCACATCATTTTAAAATAAATACAACAAATCCTGTTTAAAAAGAGAAAGTAAAATTGTTGATATACAACGAGGTCTTTGTTTTAGATAATGCCTAACACTCGTGTTAATTTTCTCCGCACTTCTTTCATGTCACAGTTTGGCAATCAGGATTGGATGAAACATTTACTCCATTATTTCTAAAATTTTAATCTTATGATTATTGTGCTTTTTGTTAAACATTTAGACAATCTTTGTGTAATATTCTATAATATGAATGTTAAATATTTTTATTTAATAAATTGTTTCAACTCCGCAGAAACGCACGACGACTTCAAACTTTCATATCAAATAACCGACCGCCTCCTGGCGGCCGGTAATAAAACATCAAATTATTGGAATTTAACCTAAAGGTTTTTTGTTTTGTATTAATCAAATGTTAATTTTGACGATTTTTTTTTCTGATTTTAGACAATATGGAAATGAAACAAAATAATTACCCATTCTTTCACATTCGAAACTATTATGGCTTTAAACGCAGCTTCGATTTTATTTCTCAGGTCTCAGTAATATAAAAGGAATACTCATTAACGCAAGACACGATGAATTGCAAAAAAGTCAAACATAAGAATCTGTGTAATATTCAGAGAGAGAGAGAGAGAGAAAGAGAGATTGACGAATTTGGTTGCCTAGGAGAAGTAAACATTCCTTGTTTGTCGACCGGCCACAGTTATTGACAGAATAAAGAACCAACACTGCCGAATGCATCAAAGTGACGAATTTTGAGCTGAATTTGAATCCCCCCTCTTTATACGTTGACATTTCTATATGTGTATATAAAAATCCAATGCGATTCAAAACAACAGTCAACCAATCGCTCGCCTTTAGTCGGTTCAACTTAAAAATATTTAATCGGATTTTGAAAACTATCCGGTATGTAGGCTTGTTATGGTAGAGTGACATCAATGTGCACTGTTACAACGCTAAATGTCATGAAAGAAAAAGTGAGCTAGCTCACATACCCCGCGCTCCCCCAAAACTCAAAGTGCCGAAAATCAAATAAAGGAATCGGAATTTCCTTATGCACATCTACATATTGTGTCCCAAATGTCTGCAATGTTTGACCAAATTCTGTGCAGCGATCTATAAGGAGTTGAGCTGACAAACTGTTCATCTCTATATTCAAGATATTGCCAAAACTCTAGGATGAAAAATGCCGAAATTTCCGGAAAAAAAAGGAATCTGAATTTCCTGGTAATATACACATATACACATTGTGTACTAAAAATGTGCAGAGTTTGACCAAATTCTGTGCAGCGATTTATGAGGAGTTGCGCTGACAAACTGTTCATCTCTATATTCAAGAAATTGCCAAAACTCTAGTTTTAAAAATGCCGAAATTTCCGGAAAAAAAAGAATCGGAATTTCCTGGTAATATACATATTGTGTCCTAAATATGTGCAAAGTTTGACCATATTCTGTGCAGCAGTTTATGAGGAGTGCGGTGACAAAAAAAGGACTGGCGGACTGACACTCTGACTGACTGACTGACTGACAGACGGACGGGAGAAAAACATTATACCTCACGCAACTTGTTGGATGGGGTGAAATAACAACGTAAAATGTAATAAATCTGGATTATTACATTTTGCGTTCTTACATTTTGCGTCGAGATCAAGGCAAAATGTAATAACGCAAAATATAATAACAAGATTCTTGGATTCTTATATTTTGCGTAATTACATTTTGCGTCGAAATCATCGCAAAATATGCTTTTTTGTTGTTATATTTTGCGTTATTTAATGTTTGCACTGAAGACAAGGCAAAATGCAATGAATTGATATGTAATAAAACAAAATATAAATATTAATTTTTTGATTGCGTTTAAAACAAACATCATAAAATTGATTTAATATATAACCAACACGGGAAACACGCTTTACAAAATATTTAGAACAATGAGACAAACGTTACGGCTTCGTATGTTTATCATTGTATTATTGTGGACATTTAGAAATATTCCATTTCATTATTGGATGGAAAGAAGAGAGAGAATTTTGTTTTTGCTTGTCTGCTGGTGATTTGTATGCAACAGTATGGTATCATAACTCTAAATAAACCCCCTTTCCGTTATATATTAATACCTGCTAGTACATATCAATGGAAAGTTTTTTTAGATTGATTGCATTTATCTATAAAAAGCAAAAGCACGCTGGCCTATACCCCCCCCCCCCCCCCCAAGCACGTTTCTAATTTGCAAGACCCATAATTTGAATACATGTACTAAACTGATTTTTAATACAAGTATACGTACCTAATTACTAATTAAAGCAATATATTGTAAAATTTATTTAATAATGCGCAAAATGTTATAACGCAAAAAGTAATAATGCTCAAATGTGTGTTGTTACGTTTTGCGTTATTACATTCTGCGTTGATTTCGACGCAAAATGTAATGACGCAAAATGTAATAATCGAGGCTAATTTTACATTTCATGTTGTTATTACATTTCGCACTGTAACAGTGCACATCAAAAATATACTAAAGGGCATATTTATTTGATTTACCTGTCCATTTAAGAATGTTTAACTCAAATAGAAGAGACATTATTCGACTACGTGGTCTGGAATGTACACGGGATTTTAAATTTTGACCTTTACTTGAATCTCAAGGCAATTAAGCATTGAGTGTTCCTTTTCGTACAAACGCTTGCCATGAGTCCAGGGGATCTTCGAAAAAACCTTAATCATTTTGCTCAAAATACAACACTAACTGCATGAAAATGCACTGCTCTCTACTTTGAAAGACTCAAATCATTTTGCAACAGTACTTGAATTAAATTTATGACCTTTGTATTAGTTTTTATTATTTTTAGTGCGAGGTAAAAAAAAAATAATAATTAGTTTTGGTCACAAAGACTGGCTTTTAATTATTATTATTATTCATTATTAATCAAAAATTGGACATATGAATGTAACACTTTAAACCCAAATAATAACTGCAAAATGGTGACTTATTTAACACTTTGTTTTCATGCAAAGGTTTAATATGCTTGTTTTGTTCGGTTTCTTTTGAAATATATAGTCTGGTGATCTTTATCTCAGTTTATTTTATCTATTCTTATAACAGAGGAGACTTAATATCATGTCACAGGTTCAGAAAAGTGTATATTTTTTTGAATTTTTTCTCCTAAGAACTGGAAAATAAAATAGACTTGGAAAATAGTAGTAATATTTCAATAAAATAACAAATTTTGACAAATCACACTCAGTAAAGGTTCACAGGTGAAAACAAATAGATTCATCATTTAGGCTGATTTTTACCGTTTTGCTTTTTCTTTTAAAATTCACCCGTCTTGTTACATTTTTCTTTAAGTTTATATTACACTTTTAGCACTTGGCTAACATATTTTGAAATTTGTTTTTATCTGTATACCTTTACTGAGTGTAATATGTCTGTATTTGTAATTTTATTGAAATATTACTGATATTTCCCAAGTCCATTTCATTTTCCAGTTCTTAAGTCAAAATATTCTAAGAATTATCCACTTTTTCTAAACCTTTGACATGATATTAAGGCTCCTCCAAGAAAAAAAACTGTTTGTATCATCTGTCCCAAAACATATAACACTAGTAAACGTAATTGTTTTCATCAATATTTAACACACTAGCAGAAAATGTTGCACAGGTTTTATATTCCAGGTTGAAATTGCTCAAGAACTCTAAATACAAACATGTTATACCTGTTTAGTCAGTTATTTACAATACGCACCAAATCTTTTCTGCTGCATCAAAATAAAATGCACGCTGGCAACCCTTTAACATTCTTATTTACTTTAATATCAAGCGGTGTGTTCTGTGAAATGCTAAAATCCATACAATGACTGCAATAATTTTCTTTCAGTAAGAAATCTGTGTTCCTCTTTTAATGCAATTAGTAATCCTTTTAATTGAGATACGATACCTACCTATAACACAATGGCAATGTCCCTTTCTTCTGTTAAAATAAGAATCCCGACCACATGTGTGTTCCTATTGAAATTAACAAAAAAAAACTTATTATTTATTTACTTCAAAACTCCCCAATCATTTTAAAAAAGACAAAAAACAAATAATTTAGGGGGGTTTACATACTCCTAAACCGACCCCATCATCATTTTTTTCTTCACATGCTTGAATCTTTTGGAAATTTTGATCTCACTTACTGAAGTTAAATCAATGGAAATGGTTAAATGGAAAAAAGGGGAATGCGTCCCTCTAAATATTTTTTTTAGAATTAGAATTATATTTTTTGATAGTTGACATTAAAATGATGAAATGATGCAAAAAATATCAATAGAAAATACATTAATGTGCTGGACTAAGTGTAGCTTTACCTCTGCAAATATACACAGGTAATTTCAATATTTCTTGATGCTACCTTTAAAAAAATGTTGGTTGCCTTCTCTCGACCGACTGACTAATTGATCCAACTAAATACTGTTTTTTTACATTTCAGGACACGATTTTCTTTTATTTATATTCCTCTAATCAGGTCAACAATTATGTGATAGAAAAAAAGATTTTCCCACCTACCTAACAAACCCAATAATTTTACACAGACTCGGTATGTGGCAAACAAACAATATTTCAAAGATGGCTTTTAATAACGTGCAGACTTTCAAATGATATTTAGATTTTTTAAAAAATACATCATTTTGTTTTTTCAGCGCATTATTGTCTCTGTTTAACAAGCCACGTGATCAAAAATTGTCTGATTCTCTTCAGCCATTGATCTTTTTTTTTTTTTAGAAAAAAAATATTTTTGAATTTGTTTTTAACTACGAAAATTCTTTGTCAATTGTAATTTTTTTCTTAATATTAAGATTATTTCTAGAAGTAATTTTTAGTCACCTTAGATTTAACACTTGAAAGTGAGTTTAAAAGAACATACCGATAGTGAATTTTTATCGATGCATTTCGAATATGAAGTTTTACAGATATCTGGAAAAAGACATGCTTTATGTCAATAGTTTTAATGTGTTTCGTATGTATAAACGTATTTAGTTTTAGCGGGTAGAAAAAATTAGAATTTTCACAAGTTGTGGTAAAACTAAAAGAATATTTTGATACAGTAAACGCAAATAACAACTACATGTTCCTATAACTAATTTATCTTTAAAACTATAATATATATACTCTGTGAAATAAATGCTTTAAAACGTTTAGACATGAATATTTCAATGTAAATTCTTACCAGTTCATATCGAAGGCAGGTATTACTTCCAGTGACCATATATGTTGAAATGCTTGAACTAATTCTGAAAAGTGTTCTTGTATCAAATGAACATATTTCTACTGCGTTACAGTCCAGATTCTTGTAGCACTCTACAGCACCATAACGCAATGACATATCCGATATAGTCGGAATTAACTCAGATATTAACAAAGATGTGTCAAAATAAGATACATTTCCTTGATATACAAAGTTACTGCTAACTGTACTGGCTTCCAAATATGGCACATACAGGTATAGAAAACTGTGGAAAAATATCAGATTCATTTTTTTTATTGCGAGAATGTAGAAAATCTTTTCCTTTAAAGGTCTGCATGCAAGCATAACGATTTCTGCACATTTTTAACATAGTTTTCCATTTATTTGAGCTATGCAAGAATGTTTCATCAATTAAACAAATATCCAGTTTGAAGAATTTAACAATAATTTTTTTATAATTGTGGTTCTGTACGACCCATCCAGGAGATAGTTCACTCGCGAAGCATTTAAGATTTTAAGTTCTTTCACCTTTTACGAGTATGCTCAAAGGAATCGAATACATGATTTCTTTTAAATTGGTTTGCTGAATATTTTATTAACGTATGGCATGGAATAGGAGAAGAAGCTATTGGGGTTTCTTTGTTTAAAGGTTTACCATGCATCTCCAAATGAATTGATTTATTGGAGGAAACCCACAAACATATTTAAAAAATTATACATGTTCAACCAGTTCTTGACTGTTTTAAAACAAATGTGTTTGCTACCTTTTATTTTTTTAATAAGTTCTGAAAAATCATTTTAGGCCTATTGTTCTTTTAAAACATTTAAGAATGATTTTTCTTTATGATTTTTTTCTCATTCAACTTATTTTTGATGATTAAAAATGAAATATGTTCAAATAAGAAATATTGATTAAGAAGAATTTTTATGTTTATTCAGTTTTATGTGAATACTACGAAATACTGTATACCTGGTATATGATTTTGAGAATGGATGAACTTAAAGAAATCTTTCCTCGTAAAGAAAGTAAAAACAAGAGGCCCAGGGGCCACATCGCTCACCTGAGCAATTGGCTAGGAAAAAGCACAGATCAGATCAGAACTGAAATGTACGGGGGGGCTAGAATTTTATCTCCCCAGGGGGTCATGATTTGAACAAACTAGAATCTATTTACTACCTGAAGATGATTCCCTATAAATATCACTAAACATGGCCTTGAAGTACTTGAAAAGAAGATTTTAAAATGTTTCCCTATATATTTCTATGGAAAACTTTGGTCGGTTATTTTAGCCCCACCCTACCCCCGGGGGTCATGATTTGAACTAACTTGAATCTACCTTACCTGAGGATGATTCCACATGAGTTTCATCTTTCTTGGCCAAGTGGTTCTTGAGAAGATTTTTAAAGATTTTTTCTATATATTCCTATGTAAAATTATGATAGGCTATTTTGGCCCCACCCTACCCCCAGGGATCATGATTTGAACAAACTTGAATCTACACTACCTGAGGATGATTCCACATGAGTTTCATCTTTCCTGGCCAAGTGGTTCCTGAGAAGAAGATTTTTAAAGATTTTTTTCTATATATTCCTATGTAAAATTTTAATTGGCCATTTTGGAACCACCCTACCCCCGGGGGTCATGACTTGAACAAACTTGAATCAACACTACCTGAGGATGATGCCACATGAGTTTCATCTTTCTTGGCCAAGTGGTTCTTGAGAAGATTTTTAAAGATTTTTTCTATATATTCCTATGTAAAATTATGATAGGCCATTTTGGCCCCACCCTACCCCCAGGGATCATGATTTGAACAAACTTGAATCTACACTACCTGAGGATGATTCCACATGAGTTTCATCTTTCCTGGCCAAGTGGTTCCTGAGAAGAAGATTTTTAAAGATTTTTTTCTATATATTCCTATGTAAAATTTTAATAGGCCATTTTGGAACCACCCTACCCCCGGGGGTCATGACTTGAACAACCTTGAATCAACACTACCTGAGGATGATGCCACATGAGTTTCATCTTTCTTGGCCCAGTGGTTTTTGAGAAGAAGATTTTTAAAGATTTTTCCTATATATTCCTATGTAAAACTTTGATCTGCCATCTTTGCTATATATTCCTATGTAAAACTATGATAGGCCATTTTGGCCCCACCCTACCCCCAGGGGTCATGATTTGAACAAACTTGAATCTACACTACCTGAGGATGATTCCACATAAGTTTCATCTTTCCTTGCCCAGTGGTTCTTGAGAAAAAGATTTTTTTAAAATGCCATTAATTTTTCTATAATTCATAATTATCTCCCCTTGGAAAAGGGCCTGGTCCTTTATTTGAACAAACTTGAATTCCCTTTACCCAAGGATACTTTGTAGCAAGTTTGGTTGAAATTGGCCCAGTGGTTCTTGAGAAGAAGATGAAAATGTGAAAAGTTTACAACGACGACGAAGACAACGACAACAACGATGACGACAGACAACGGACACATTTTGATCAGAAAAGGTCACTTGAGCCTTTGGCTCAGGTGAGCTAATAAAAGTAACCACTTTCACAATGTCTTTTCTTGGTCTCGTCTTTAGTGTTTTATATTAAGATAATCTTTAATGCCGTTCCTGGAAAAAACTATAGTTGAATGCACATCGTGTTTGATGCTACATTCTTGTCCTGAGAACAATAATGTGAAGATTTTTCAATTGTATTAAAACGCATGATAACGCAGGTTTCTTTCTGGATTGAACAAAAGGGAAAAAACAAAGATTTTCATTCTAGAGAAATTTCAATATATTTTTTTTTCAAACAAAGGTATTTAGCGAGGTAAAATATAATCATCTCGACGGTATTTGAATTCAGATTTATCTATTATCATTTAAAAATGAAGAATGAAACATTTTATCGTAGATAATATTTATAAATACATGCTACATACAAGAATTTATAATACAAGAATTGTTTTTCTCTGTTGATCTTCCTATACCAAGCCAAGATTATTATATGCATTTTATATGGACATGCATTAATCTTTGACAGTTGAACGTCAAATTCTGTCGACCAAAAATGTGAATACAATAAGGTAAACGAAGTACTCCCTTTTCAATTTAAGTACAATAATCTAAAAATAGCATAAACGTCATGAAATTAATTTCCGACGGATAGGATGTCTTCGTCGAAAAGACGATTATAAATGGGGTCGATTAAATGCTTGTAATAATAATATCACATTCTTCATTAAAAAACTCAAATTTGTTGTACTAAAAGCATTCTAGTGCGGTCCGAATCATTTAGGAGATATAAGCATCATATTTAGGTGACTTTGAAACATAACTTTAATAAACAAGATTATGATAAATAAGCCGCAGTCATCCTGTTCGTCAAAGAGTTATTCATTGTTGGCCATTTGCGTCTATATTCAGAACTATGAAACAGAAGTGGTAGACTTCAGAGTTTCTAAATTGGAATATATTATTTCGAATATGAACTACAAGTAACAACATGATCTGTTAATTCATGAAAGCTTTGAGGTCCTCGCTTTAAATATATGTCGAGTTGTATGTAAGATCACTATATTGTTTCTCACTGATGAGCTTTTTATATTGTTGGTTCATAACAATGTAATATCAGTTTGGCTCACTGAATGCCATTGAAATTCCAACAAATTGTTTGACCACCTGGCCCCAAGACCATAAACTGAGAACAGACTCAAAAGTTTGATTTTTTAATCTTAAGTTTCATTCAAAGTATTAGCTTAAAAATTTGCAATTGTGCAAAATGCTTCAATTCTAAAATATGATGAAATGTTTTATTATTAAAATCATTTCCAAAGTTATATCAATTTGAAATTTTGACTTATGTCTGTTCTCGGTTTATGGTCTTGCGGCTAGGACTCCAAAAATTATACTGATGTTGCGAGGTGGAACTCGAGTAATTTTTTAAAATCAGTTTCAGAATTTTGAATATAAAATCGGGACGACTTTTAAAATGATCTTCAATTTCATTAATAAAGCAGTTGTCCATTAAACCTACCTGTATATAACCTATACTTATAAATAAAAAAATTGCAAATAAAATCCAAAACGTTTGTACCAGAGTTCCTACTTACTCCTCTAACAATACACTGTATACTAGAGGATGTCCATACACCATATTTAGACTGCATTCGGATGGTAAGTATCATGCTTTAAATTTAAAGTCTACTTAAATTAAGGACATTTGTCAAAAAAATTAAAAATAACAACTTTGATCGTTTTTGAATGAGTAAAATGAATACGTTTCACCGAGTAGTTTTTAATTTTTATTTAAAATAAAGGTAAATAATTGATAACACTATAAGTTGTGAATTGAATATATGATATATATATATACTGATACATTGAATTGTGCATATTTACTGATTTCATCCTTCAAGGAAATGAAGTACGAACATCTAGTGTGCAATATCAATAAAACTGTATAACAGGTTTCATATAAACGTCAATAAAGAAATTGTTATTTTTCAAGTCTTTACAATGAGGGATTGGGTTTGAGACCAACATCTAATTCATGCGGGATTTTGAACAAAGAACTTCTTCCATTTATAAACTTGTAGTCTGTCGGTGAAAATGCCAAAAATTCTGTCTGTGAAATATATAGAGATAACGAACAGCATTCAAAACCAAGGCAATAAACAATAAAAAGGAGCAGACCAACACGGACCTAAAAACGTTAGTGGTGGGATCAGGTGCTATGGAGGAGTAAGCATCCCCACCGACCGGTGATATCTACCGTGTGTATGTATGGTGAAATTGATATATAATTGTGAACTATTTTGAACCTTGTTATGATCTGGAAAAATCTGTCGTCAATTCAATGTGTTAGTAATGGCCTAAAAAATATTGTGAAAAACGTCATTAAGCATTTGACTTTATGATAAATTGTTCTTGCTGACAAGGTCATAACATCGAACATTAGAGCGTACGATTTGATGACTTTGAATGAGACTGTTGATATTCTTGTTTCAGCAATTTTTTTTTCAGTAATTTATCTCGTTTTCAAAATTGTTCATATGTAGAGAATGCGCTTTTGTTTCGAATAACTCAGAGATATAAAACTCTGGTGCAGGTGATAAAGAAATATTGCTGCATAAGTACGGTAAGTTGACGATTCAAAAGTTATTCATCACGTTAATCAGAATGCTTTCGTTATTAGATTGCCATTTACGTCTTTTTCAAGTAAATTAGCTAAAGATGAATCAGATGTGTTTGGCGTGTCACAGTGAGTATCAAACCTAATCCATTCTTATGTTTTCTGGTGTCAAGGAACCCAGTTCCAGTATGTTACCTTTGGTGTCCACTAAAGGGTAATAATCTTGCATATAATGTGTCCCCTATCAGTTTAAAAGTAAAGTTTTGAAAGAAATTGGCAAATCACCTGAAATACGCCTTTATGTTTTCCATTTCTGTGAACGCCCTAATGTTTAATTTAATTATTCAGTCAGATTTACATTGGCATATACATATACGCACCAACACCTATAAGAAATATATTTTCGAAATTCAGATCTCCTGAAGAGAATACAAAGGGATATATAAAAAAAAATCAATTCAATAAAAGTGTTCGCTTTAATAATTAAAAACAAAAATGTTTACGCAAAATTTTATCAGCGCCAAATTAATTTTCTATTGCCAGGTAGGAGTATGAATAGAAGGAGCTAATTCATTCATAACAACAAATATTAACATTAATTTTATATTATCCATGTTTTGACCATCATCATTGCATGCAATTATTAATACAGCAGTACACTGCCTGACTTTATTTCATACCAGAATTTGTGAAATACACTTAGCATTCTAAGTTTTTTGTGCTTTGATCTATGTAATATGAAAGGGATTAAGCAATTCTGACATGTCATAATGTTTATGATATTTAAAAATTATTGATTTTCAATTTTGGGTATAAAGATATTGTGATCTCAAGAGTAATTTCATTTGAAGTTGAATTTAAACATGAACATATGACAATATGTTTCACTTAAAATATCATCAGAAGAATCACGTTTTTATTGTTGATATTCATTGTAATACTGACAATGTGAAACTCTCTGAAATATATTTATGTTTTTTTAACTCATGTGAACAAAATAATTTTAACAATTTCAGAATAAAAAGCAATGTTAATAATATGCTCACAAATCGAATTTATTTACGTTAACTATGTTCATGCTGAGTTAATTGATATTTTTTTTACTTTAAGGGATACCTTTGATATTATGTAGCGGCCGCCAGATAAAATAATTTTCCTAAGTTGCACCAACATGCTTCCGTACTTTGACGTGCAAATATATTTAGAACTTTAATCTATACCATAACTTGTAAAAGGCACTTGCATGTAGGTCAGTAACATAATAGCACAATATGTGTAAAGTTGCATATAACATGAAGAAAAGCAACTCTGACATTTTATACTGTTCAATGATAAATTTCAAACCTTAGGTATTGTGTACATGTACAGTGTAATGTGCAATGTATATTACTTTCTGAGGAAAATAGTATCGAAATTGAATGTATACATGTTTTAAAAGTAATAATGTTCCTTGTAATTTGCCCAAGGGATTGATTGAACACATCGTGGTTAGTATCTTTTTATGTCGCTCCTGTTGCTTTTAAATCTTTACCTAAATTGGCATTTGTATACTACTATTTCCTAAAAAGGTCTATTAATTTGGCACCAGATTTAATGTTGGAAAAATTTAACACCGCAACACAATAAACTTAATCTTATTTTTTATTTCTTTACTTTTTTCAAAATTCAGAGAATTAATTACACTTATTTCTCCTTATTAAACAGTATGCATAAGAGGCGGAGCTAACATCGTAAAAATAGGTCTAAAATTAAACAAGATTAATAACAGTGACATGTATTTAAAATACGCGATAACTATTTTCTATCTCCCTATTTATACTGCATTGTACAAGTACATTATTTACAAAGGTATAAAATTTAATTTACATTATGAGCCCGTCCATGAAGGTTAAGAATATTTTAAAATCGATTTAACTTGTTCGAGCATATCATATTTAGCACAAAACATGCCGTCTTACAAGTCACTTGATGGAATTTAGCATTCATAAAGTACCTCACGGGATATATTCTGCGTATCACAACCCTTGGTAACAACATAGAGAGGCAGTGCAAGAACAAACAGTTTTTTTTTAAGTCATGATAGCATGCTCGTCAAATTATCTTCTTTTAATATAATAATTCAATGCAGATATGTCATGACTGTTATAAGGAGAACAATAAACAAAACTGCGCTGACTATGTATAAGATTTATCGAGATTGAAAAAATTGTAAAGATCTAGAAGATAGATTTGTAGTTTGTTAATACATATACAAGTACACACTTCTATTTATTGTAATTACGCAAAGGTGTAGATTATATGTTGATTATGCCTGCAATTAAAAGACAAGGGGTCCACGGGCCTATTAGGTCAACTAAGCAGTGGCGGATTTAAGGGGGGAGCACCCGGCGCACCCCCTCCTCCCAAATTGTCAAAGTTAACGTAAATCACAGTTTCGTCTAGACAATGTAAATATGTCTACTTGGTAGACCTCATTTTTACCCTACAAATTAAATCTATAGAACCCAGGAGCTTCCGGGGGCTTCGCCCCCTGAGCCCCCACCAGGGCTTGCCCTGGACCCACTGGGGGCCTCAAGGCGGCCCCAGACCCCTTGCCTACTTTTGGCGCCCCCTCTAAATTCAATTTCTGGCTCCGCGCCTGCTAAGTATTATGTAACAGCGTTCCAGCAATTGAATTTGATTCGTTTTTTAAACCAGACGCCATAAAATTCACAGTTTTGAAATAGGCACCATTGCTTATCATAATTATACACTTAGCATGCTTACTTTGGTTACTAAAAACTCAGAGGTAGATCAGAGCAACAAAGAGAAAAAAATCCACTTTATAACTTATTGTGATCCCCCCAGAAAGCACAGACCCTAGGCCACATAAATAAAATTTATACCAAATATCAGATTTTAAAGCATTACTTTATTTTCAGACTATGTACCCCCAAGTATGTACCCCCCAATACTAGTACCCCTGACCCATTGACCCTGAAATTAACTATTTTTGGAAAAGGCACCATTCTTAATTATTATATGTACTTAAATAATAGACATAACAGCCAGGAACAAAGGAAAAGATTACCAAAGAATCCATTCATTTCACCATATAAACACCCTAACACCAGAACTCCTCACCCAGGGGCCCTGAAATTTAGAATACTGAAAGAGCTAGGCGTCATTCCTCATCATAACACTATGTACATAGTTCATTGGTTTCATAACCAAGCGCAGAGGATTTTTAATGAATTTATGCATTTTTTAACTATATAATCAACAGAGCGACCAATCTAAAACTAGAACCCCTGAAACAAGAGCCCTAAAATTCACAATTTTGGAAAAGGCCTTCTTACTCATGATAACTATGTTCCTCGTTACTGTAGTTTGTTTAAGATTTTTAAAGAATTAATGTATTTTCACCATATAATCAATAGATTCCCGCTCTAACACCAAACCTTTCGTACCTGGGTCGATGAAATTCACAATTTTTGTGAACATTCTTGCTCATCATAACTATAAACATAATTTATTGGTTGAATACCCAAGAGTTGAAGAGAAGAATTTATGCATTTTCACTATATTATCAATACAGCCCCACCCTAACACTAGAATTCCTGACCCAGTGGCCATGAAATTCACAATTTCGGAAAAGGCAGACTTGTTCAGTTTATTCATGTACTTGATTTGTTTACTACATGTCCAGGAGCAGATATTTTCAAAGAATTAATGCATTCTCTCTATACAATCTATTCAGCCACGCCTCGAACAAGAACCCCCCTAGAGCCATGAATTTCTCAATTTTTATAGAGATATCAATGCTGATTACAATCATACCAACAGTTTGACTACTTGGTGTCTAGGAATGAAGGAAACAAAATTAAAGATTGGATTCAATTAAGTGGTTTTGGTCCCACCCCTTAGGTCCCATGTGGGGAGGCTGGGACCATGAAATTCACAATTATTATTCCCTAGATGCCGTATGCCAAAATTGGTTGTAATTGGTTTACTGGTTGCTGAGAAAAAGCTGAAAAAGTTTAAATGTTAACGCACGGCGATCGGCGGACGAAAACAGATAGCAATAGGTCACCTGCGTTTACATAATGCAAAAAAGAAACACTTATTTTATTTTTGTTTATGATTATCACTGCAAAATTTGAGGACAAACTTCAGGCTTGTCGAAGCATCATTCGAGTTTTAGACATAGATACCGACCATCCTTTATAAGGGTACCAGTTTAACCCCTTTCCATGATTGTTATTGCCGTATTCGCCATTGAGGTTTGACGTATGTCCTGTGCTGTACCACCAAGCCCCCCGCCACTTATCGGCTTCATTTAGTGATGGGTTAAGGTCGTTATCTTTATCAAATGTGGAAAACTGAGCCCCGTTGTGGCAATACTGGTGTACACAGGAAAAACCGTCTCCTGTAAACACGAAAATGCTAAAAAGGTAAAATACAATGATATATCTTTGTGGTCTTCTTTTGTTTATGTCTTAGAAATGTTAAAAAGTAGTATGACATGTTTGCTTCTTTTTTACAATTTTATTTTCTAGCTGAAATATTGTTTCTTTGTCACTTAAAGCTGATATGTAGCGGATGAGAACGAAATATACATTTTCCAATGTAGCGTTATTATTACATGTGTTATCTATTAATAATAATGAATGTTTTTAGTTAATGTGCAGTAATATTTTTTATGTGTACACATCATAACACATTAGTCCGAAAAATCTTACATTTTCCTGGTTTTTTGAGATTTTTATATTTTATATGCCAGGAAAACGTCAGAACCGGCACCATTTCGAGAATTTGTAATTTTGCCGTCTCAAACTGGAGTTCATTTTTAGTACTTGCGAACCGAACTAAATGTGGAAATCAGAATTTATCAACAGCACTATGCCTTTAGTACTCGCCAATATTGATGAAAAGAAAATATCTCTCCATATTTTGTCACAGGACTTGCAAGATTTTAAAATTCACGAAATGAAGACTCGGAATGAATCTTGACAATGGATAAAATCTTTTCAACGGATTACATGTTTTACAAATGAACCATAAATACGATATTGGTAAGTACTAAAAGTATTTTCTATTGATAACTTGTGACTATGAAATTTAATTCGGTTCACAAGTATCTTAAATCAACTCCAGTTGGAGGCGGCGATTTCCCAGTTTTCCTAATGACGCCTGGTTCTGACGATTTCCTGGGAATATCACAATCGTAAAAAAGGCCTAAAAACGTCAGATATTTCGGACTATAACACATATTATGCATTATGTAGAATTATTGCTAGCGTACCAGACAAACATTTTGGACATTCAGCATGTTCAGGGCTCATTTTGAAAATTAAATTTTATTATTCTTTCCTTTTTCAAATAAAAATGTTCAATTAAATCAAAGATTTTAAAAAAATCATTAGTGTATGTACTTCAAACATATACAAGATGATGAGTAATATTTTTTTGCAGTTAGATTAGAGTATTTCTTTGTAAAGAATGTATTGATAACAAATATAGTGACCTGAAATCTGTCTATTAAAAAAAATTAGTATTGAAAATCATCAAGGGAAGAATTGGAGACATATTCCAATACCTGCTGTTCCACTGTATCCTAAGATCTGGAGTCGATAATTGTCCCCCTCCCCCGCTATAGAGAATCTACTGTACTCCGCATACTTAGATTCTGTACCATATTCCAATTCCACACGTAGAACTGTATAGCCATTGGTCACCAACAGTCGGATGTTGTCAAGTCCTGAAAAGCATTAAACGAGAAATGGAGACAAATGTGTACAGGTGTGCTTTGCTTGCTGTTTTGTTTACATTTTCATTTTATGTTATATAAAAATTGTTGTTAAAAAATTGATGTATTTGTAGGCCTGTCAATGTAATTTAATATATGCAATAGTGTGTCAGTGCCCCATACATATATTTTGCGTCACCTTAAATGATATTTTTTTTAATAAAAAGCGTTTTCATATTTTTCTTCATTCAATTTGATACATAAATTATTACATGCGTCATTCGAAATTGAAAAGCAGCACAAAAGAAATATAATTAAAGTTCGTCTTTTTAAAAAAAGTTAAAAGAATTTAGTGCACTATTACTTTTTTATTTAATAAATTGTAAAATACATATATTTTATCTGAAGTAAATTGCTCACCGATCCAAAATTCAGAATCTAGGTCCCCGAATCCAGTCTTGTATTCTGTCCATCCTCTGAAGAAATTGACAGAACCATTAACTCTCCTCTGAATCATCTAAATAAAATGAAAAAAATATGACAAAAATGGAGAAAAAAACTAAAAAAAAATCAAAATTCCATTTATAATAAAATAACATGTTTTCTAGGGGTCATTTTTTATGCTTAGGAAAAAAATATTGTTGCGTGCGTGATTGTTCTTGTGGATAAAGAAATGTGGTTTTGTAACGCATTTAAATAATTCTTAACGTAGCAAAAATAACGTAATTGGACCTCATATTTACATGTACCATGTTCATAGCCAAAAATTTAACCTTTATGATAATAAGTGCCTCAATAGTATTTTTTTAATTACCGTCCAAATGTGACCGGCTGTGTTCATACAGTGGGTAGAAAATTGTTGGCCGCCTAATACTACTGTCTGAGGCAAACTTTCTCCAATAGAGGGCGTGATAGATCCACAGTCACAGTCTTAATTAAAAGAGTCAATCAAATCATTTCATGTGAATGTATTCATTTTCTTTTACCGCAAATAAATGTTTCGATTTACATTTGATCTTTTTAAAACTTTAACTTGTGAAAAAAAAATTCAGCTTACTGATCCAATTACATATAACGGAATTTAAGACATTTGTCTTTTGAAGTTTATTTATTTTTCACAGAAACATTAGAAATAGACAATTTTCAGTCTTAAGACAGAACAGGTCAAACATTATCATACACATATGTAACACACAACCAATGCTGGCTCAATCGTTTTTTTTTAATCCATCATACCTGTTCGCACCAAATCCACACTGGCAATACCTTTTCAGTTGTTGTTTTTACTATTCACACAATGTTTAACACACTAACAAAATCGATTTTTTTAATTGATAACTTACAAAATTAGCTATAACCACCATCAATATCCTTTCAATCAGTTACCTGTGTCCGCTGATGATAGTCCGCTTAAATTTTCATCGCATAAATAGTCAGTACTCATTTAAGTGTCCATCTGGAAAGAGCTGAAACCCTGTGTCCGCTAAAATTGTTTACGCTAAAATTTCATCATACCTATGAGCAGACAAAACGCTAAATTTTACACCTGCCAAGAAAACCCGCTATACAGTATTGATTATGATCCCCTTTAAACACATTATTAATCCTGAAATCGGTCTTTTATAACATTCACATATAACACAGTTGCTAATTTCTTTCAGGCGTCCTCATGAGTAAAAAACTCTCGAAAGGGACGTTATAGAACAATCAAACAAAACAAAGAAAATCAGTAAGTTACTTATTGTCTCATCTATATCTCACCTGCAATATCTTTTAGACCCATCTATAACTATATAGCACTTGAAAACCGGTATCATTTGTTCGGTCTATTATCATACCAACCTATAACACATTCGCATTCTCGATTCAGTCGATTAAAGTAGGATCCCCATCCGCATGCATGCTCCTGTAGGAAGTGAAAAAAAATCAAACGTAATACATATCTTTGAACACCCTATAAAAGTTCCATTCAAAATGATATTGTCTGAAACAATTAAAAAAATGTAAAAGAAAAGTGCCAGCCTAATGTAAAATCAATTATAATTCGTTAATAATCAGATTCGCTAAGGTCAATAACCAACAATGTATACTGAATGTATATCACATTGCTGTTAACTTGTTTGTTTTTTTTTTTATAATAAACGCCATCTTTCTTTGTTAAAATGTACACTTTATCTCTATCCTTTTGCAGAATTTTAATCGATTCATAATCAATTAAATATTTATTAAGGAGAATATCATTTTTACATTCAAAAATCTGGTACATTAAATTTTTAAGAATTTCTTTTAGCAGTGTTTTTGAATGATATTTCACATCTACACAATAAACATTAATAATTTTAAGAATGCATTCAGAAGATTAATCGAATTGTGTTATAACGATTTATTAAGAATACTGTCTCTTACAGGCTGTTTCAATGTAGAATGAAGTCTATTTGAATGCAAAATTGTGAATAAATATTTCTGCATTTTAAGTTACTATAAATAATCCATTAATTTATGATTGTTGTAACAGTTGCTTATATCATATGTTTCATCATAGACTCAAATTATTTTCCTTAATTATTCTTGAAAGAATACGGGTGTGAATCGTACAAAATATATGTTCAGGGCTTAACAGGAGTTCCATGCCTGTAAGGATTATCAAATAGAACGTAAGTGACATATTTGCACATATTAAAACAAGTACTTTTATGATTTTTTTTAAATGCAGTGAAAAATAATATTCGACAACGAGATTTTTGTCATCAAATTTATCTATGATAAGAAATAAAGTTAAACTCAATTACAAACGATATCATGGAATTTATTTCAAAATTGCAGATATCCGTACATTTCTTTTAAATAAATTGTATCTGAATTATCTTTATAATTTCTGAATAACTTTATAGGGAAGTAACAATAATGTTTTGATAAGCATAACATTCAAACAAACTTACCAATTCATAACGTAAACATGTTTTATTTCCGTTTTGCATCGATGTGGAAATTTTTGAACTAAGTCGTAAAACTGTTCCTGTCTCTAAAGAACATATTTCTACTGCGTTGCAATCCAAGTTCTTGTAACATTCCACAGCGCCGTAACGCAATGACATTTCTGTAATGGTCGGAGATAGCTCGGATATCAACAGAGAAGTGTCCAAATAGGAGACATTTCCTTGATATAAAAAGTTTCCATGTACAATTATGGCTTTTAAATGAGGTATACAAAAGAATACAAATGTATGAAAAAATATAAAGAAATTCATCTTTCTATTATTCCATTAAAACTTCCATTTAAGATTATTAAAGTTTCCTTCGGATATATTTTACTCTCTTTGTCGAAGATGACTTTATATCTCGACACTTTCTGTCCAAATGGTCAAGGGGAACTAATAGAAATGTACCTGTGACCTTTAACGATTCATTACAAAAATTATCATTTAGCTTAGAAATCATGTAGTATTTACAATACTTTTAGAAGTTAAGTACAATTTAATGAAAATCGAACTCAATCTGATAACAATCTAATTGATTTGTTGGTGCATAATGGATTCAATAATAAGTTAAAAAGTCAAAGATAACTCTGCTACAACTTTAAATATTTATCATTAATCTATTTTTTTTAAAATCGCAAATTTTCTGCATTTAATTCTTATAATGTATATGTGCGTTAAACTTTAATTTACAAAAAATGTAAATTTATCATCTATTAATTGTTATTTGGTTTAATGAAAGTGTTTACATAATTATACAAACACATTAATTAAATCGAATACTGCCCTGTGCTGAGATTATAATTTCATTTTCACCTATGTCACTTGTGATCACTGCCGATCAAAACGACCACAAAAAACATGTAACAAGTCTTATTTCCACTGTATTTTTTTCAAGCTTTATTTTTCATATTGAAAAAATATAATAAATTTTTTTCTGATCACTTGCTCCTGATTTTTAGGTATTAAAAAGATTACCTTTATATGCTTATTTTTACACAGGAGCACGTGCAAAAACAGTGTGAAATGCTTAAAATAGATTGTTTTCAGACATTATTGTTCTACCCCAAATATACGCTAAAAAGAACCAAAATGTCAAATCAAATTTAAAATCAATAGGTATTTTATTTATATGACTTGTATCTTTGAAATGAAAGCAAATTCATTGCAATTCATCTAGCATGAAAAGTTATAATAGATCACAATGTAAGTATCACCCCGTTTTTCTTGCCGTATTTTTTACAGTTTCGACATGCATAACAGGTAATATGTTAAAAAGTCTTTGTGTGAAAATGTTGTAATTCATATTTTTTGAAAGAAACGGTTCAATTCTTTATTTTAACAAAGAAAGAAGTATACCTTCATGAGAGGGCTAAAATAGGCTTTGCCTGCTGCCCAATCCCATTCACTTATGTGAATAAAATTTTGTATAAATAAATAAAACAAACGAGAAATATGACGTTCTCTTTTATTTTCGTACTCTTTTGTCATAAATAGTGACCTTTCTGCACTAAAGAAAGGTTAATCATCTGAATATAAAACTTTTGTGCAAAATCGAGTATTTTGTTTTGATTAGAAACAATCTAAACAGATTTATTCTTTTCTTGTTCATCCCAATCATTCTATCCCCCCCCCCCACTCCATTTCTCCTTCAACAAACAACACCTATTAGAACCAATATATTGGCACTTGTTGGCTGTTAAAATGCACTCGCAAGCTCGTGCATTTGAACAGCCAACTTCAATATTCACCAGTATAAGTTCAATAACCCTTTGATATTTAAATACTTACAGATATAATATCAAAAGCAAAGTTAGACTAGAAACACAAATGTTGTTCGTTTACATGTACTTTAAGCGAGTGTTATTTAAATTGATGAATTCTAATCGTTATATCTTTGATCATATTCCATGCATGTTTACCCATTACCTAAATTTAGTCAAGCCAATATTTGAAAACTACCACTGCAGTTCATTGAAATGATAACTGATGGCTTTTAGTATATCATGGCTTTTACTATAACTTTTGTCAATATTTAGGTTGATCAATGCCTTTCAGTTACCATACGTAAAATTTAGCAAAAGTGCACAGAAAGGTAAAGTACATTTATCACAAACATTAAATTTTACATAACGAATTTTATAATGTTTTTATGCTAAAATAGAAGGAGAAGAATTTAGCGCCACAGCGCAAATGTGGTCATTAAGTTGTGTGGGCTTTCTCCTAGTTAATATATAGAAAACTAGTGCTAATTGTAACGGGGACCGTTACAGATGTTCCCCAAACGCTCCCCAACTCCCTTTTATAATCATATTCCCTGTAGGCGTAATCAAATAAGACAAACTTTATGCATTTGAGACTTTAACAACGTTTACCAAGAAGTGTACCATGTTCATTCAAATTTTATTATTGCACACTTGCGCATGTGAATGCATGTGCGTAATGACCATATCATATTGTCTATACTATATCTATAATATAATATTATATTTTAATATGCTGAATATAATCCAAAAGTATAAAAAAAAAAAACAACGGACTTTCAAGTGTATTTTTGATTTTACTCATTTCACGTGCACGCACGTGCATACATGAGCATGGTGACCATACAGTCTTGTAGAGGTCCATTACATCTATCTATGTTCTAAATCGCACCCCGTTTGGTTGAAAACCAAGGGAGTTATACCTGTTTAAAGTTTCAGCCAATCAGATTGCAGCGCATGTACACGCACATATATGCATGTCCATAGTGACCATACCTTCTTGTAGAAGTCCAGTATATATATCTATGTTCCAAATCCCATCCTGTTTGGTTGAAAACCAAGGGAGTTATAGCTGTTTAAAGTTTCAGCCAATCAGATTGCAGCGCACGTACACGCACCTGTATGCATGTGCATGGTGACCATACCTTCTTGTAGAAGTCGATTATATATATCTATGTTCCAATTCTTATCCTGTTTGGTTGAAAACCAAGGGAGTTATAGCAATTTAAAGTTTCAGCCAATCAGATTGCAGCGCACGTGCATGCACGTGTTTTCATGATAATTGCTATATACCGTGTTGTAGGATATTCTTATGCATGGCAATGTTCAAAATTTCAAAGGATTTCGTCAAGAAACAAGAAAGATATAGAGACTTTAGTTTCAGCCAATCAGAGCAAAGCGCACGTGCATGCGCGTGAGATCTTGCTATTTTGACCATGTCATCTTGTCTATAGTACTAATATATCTTTACATTATGAGTTTCAAAGCATTTCATCAAAAAATAGAAAAGTTAAGGCAATATACATTATATTGGTCATTTAACATGATGCACGTGCGCGCTCTTGCAAGCACGTGCGCACAAAATGACCTTGATTCCGCAAATCTACATAACATGTCTACTGACCCTAAAAAGGTTTTACCTACATCGGATGAACAGTTTACAAGATCACTCCCGGACAAAAAAGTACCCAGGAAGAAGAAGAAGAAGAAAAATAATAATAACTAGTTCTAATTGTAACGGGGACCGTTACAGATGTTCCCCAAACGCTCCCCAACTCCCTTTTGGTGTCATACTCCCTGTAATCTCTATTAAATAAGAAATACTTTATGGAATTTAGACTTAATCAAGGTCTTCCCAGAAGAATACAAAATATATTTAAATTTAAGCATTGCACGCGTGTTCATGTGCGTAACGACCATATTATCTTGTCTACACTATCTATATATTTTAATATACTTAATATCAAGGCATTTAATCCAAAAGTATTAAAAATTGCACTCACTCGAGTGTATTTTTAATTTAACTCATTTCACTTGCACGCACGTGCAAGCACGTGCATGCTGACTACACCTTCTTGTAGGAGTCCCTTATATTTATCTATGTTCTAAACCCCATCCTGTTTGGTTAAAAAAACAAGGTAGTTATAGCTATTTGAAGTTTCAACCAATCAGATTGCAGCACACATGCATGCGCGTGATTTCATGAATTTGATCTTTATCTTATTAAAGGATATCTTAATGAATGACTATATTTCAAAATTCCAAACATTTCGTCAAAAAACAAAGGAGATATAGCCATTTAAAGTTTCAGCCAATCAGATTGCAGCCACATCCATGCGCGTGATTTCATGAATTTTTTCTATAACATATTATAGGATATCCTAATGCATGACTATATTTTAAATTTCAAAGCATTTCTTCAAAAAACAAGGGAGATATAGCCATTTAAAGTTTCAGCCAATCAGATTGCAGCACGCGCGCATGCGCATACTTTCATGAGAATAGTTATATATCAGGCTGTAGACCTTTATAATGTAGGACTATGTTCAAAATTTCAAAAGATTATGACAAGAAACAAGAAAAATATTGAGACTTTAGTTTCAGCCAATCAGAGCGAAGCGCACGTGCATGCGCGTGCGATCTTGCTATTTTGACCATGCCATCTTGTCTATACAATAATATATCCTTACATTATGAGTTTCAAAACATTTCATCAAAAAATAGAAAAGTTAACGGCAATTTATATTATATTGGTCATTTCACGTGTTGCACGTGCACGCTCTTGCAAGCACCTGCGCGCAAAATGACCTTCGTTCGGCAAATCTACATAACATGTCTACTGACCCTAAAAACATTTTACCTTAGTCGGATGTGTAGTTTACAAGATCACTCGTGGACAAAATTTTCCCAGGAAGAAGAAAAATAATAATAATAATAAGAAACAGAGTAAAAACAATATGTTCCCCAACTTCGTTTGGGGAACATAATAAGAAACAGAGTAAAAACAATATGTTCCCCAACTTCGTTTGGGGAACATAATAATGCAAACCCTATTCCATATCACATCCTGCATTTCCCCAAGAAACAATATCCGAAGGCAAAGGTGTTATATTTGGCCGAAGGCTGATACCATGTACGTTATGTGATGTGCATATAATCAAAACCCTATTCCATATCACATCCTGTATTTGCCTAAGAAACAATATCCGAAGACAAAGGGGTTATAATTGGTCGAAAGCTGATACAATGTACATGGTGTGATGTGCATAAGGGTTTATTACATACTTAGTAATAAAATACAGTACACATTAAGCTAGAAAGAAAAAGAGTTTTAAAAAAAATCATGCACAGACTTCTTACATGTACACGGTCTATTGTCTCATACGGTTTGGGTTTGTTTCTATATGTTCTTTTAGTTCAAATGTGCCCTATCGGTAATTTGAACAGAATCTATTATTTGTCAATTAGTTGATACGTACGGCGCCGCTGGAGGGCCAGGTAAAAAAATATTTTTATTTGTTCGGACGAATTAGAAATTCGTTCGGACAAATTAGAAATTCGTTCGGACGAATTAGAAATTCATTTGGACAAATAAGTTATTTGTTCGGACAAATTAGATATTTGTTCGGACAAATTAGAAATTCGTTCGGACAAATAAGTTATTTGTTCGGACAAATTAGAAATTCGTTCGGACAAATTAGAAATTCGTTCGGACAAATAAGTTATTTGTTCGGACAAATTAGAAATTTGTTCGGACGAATTAGAAATTTGTTCGGACGAATTAGAAATTCGTTCGGACGAATTAGTTATTTGTTCGGACGAATTAGATATTCGTTCGGACAAATTAGAAATTCGTTCGGACGAATTAGTAATTTGTTCGGACGAATTAGATATTCGTTCGGACAAATTAGAAATTCGTTCGGACGAATTAGAATTTGTTCGGACAAATAAGTTATTTGTTCGGACAAATTAGATGTTTGCACAAATTATCTTGTAAAGAGAGATATACAATTTGTCTTTTCAAAAGGATTCATCCCTTTTTAATACATAAATAGCTCTTTGGACCTTGACATACACACGTTGCAACTAGACATGTGCTATTAAATTTGGGTATGTTGATTGTAAATATTCGGAAATAATGGTTCTATATATATTATAGGCATAAAGTCTGCCATTCTAAAAGTATATTATCTGAGAGCCCACTAGTAAATTCAAAGGGTCTGTTCCTTCTTATTAAACATCTTTTCACTCCCATCCCTGACACACTCATAAGATTTGTCATAAACAGTGGCGGATCCAGAGGGGGGGGTTACGGGGGTTGCAACCCCCCCCCCCCCTTTGGATTTGCAAAAGAGAAATAAGAAAGTTCC
Organism: Saccostrea cuccullata; assembly: GCF_032062105.1. Classification (NCBI taxonomy): domain Eukaryota; kingdom Metazoa; phylum Mollusca; class Bivalvia; order Ostreida; family Ostreidae; genus Saccostrea; species Saccostrea cuccullata. The sequence goes on from NW_026941069.1 coordinate 114,534, forward strand.
AATTTTTTGTTGTGTTTCTACTACAGAAAACGTAAGGTGAAAGGCTAATGTTGTAATATATAAAGAAATGCGGTTGTAAAAACAAAATAAAACACCATCCCTTTACAAAATAGGATTTCCAGGTTAGGAGATTTATTTTCCTTTCTTTTTCAAAAACTTTCTGGTAATTTATACAAGTACTTTTTCTCAGATTGATCAACGCCCCACTTTCAAAAACCATACTCCACCTTGTATCGATATTCTGTTGAGTTATTTAGCTATATTTATGTGTACAAGGTACGTTTTAACTATTTTCGCCTTCAACCCCCCCTTTTGAAAAATACTTCAACCCCCCTTTGAAAAATTTCTGGATCCGCGCCTGATAAATAAACATCATCTGGTTCTACCAGACAAACTTTTGCTGGTGGTGGTAAATTGGTCACACTGGGGTGCCAGTGGTCAGTAACCACTTCTTTGAAAAGATGAAATCCACTCCTTAAGGTTTTATTCATACTGCAGGCAATTGGTACGGGAAAAAATTGGCATTGAAAAAGTAAGCCCCCCCCCCACGTAATAGGACTGTCAACTTTGGGCAACTTTTCCTGTGTCCCTTTTTTTGCTTGTCAACTTTTTAGGTAAGTATTTTTTTCTCAGCCCCTCCCCCTCATACTTTCAAAAACGCTGCTACGTGGCTGTATTGTATTATATTATATAAACTTCGGACTCAAAATATAATGCCTCTTATTCGATGGGTCTTAATTTTTTTTTGGGGGGGGGGGGGCTTACTAGCTAGGACATTTTTAGTTTTGCTTCTATATCACTATTCCCACATTTAAGTATTTTGTGATAAAGGAACAAAAAGAGGGAATCTCATAAGTCCGTCTCCAATGGATTCTTTCTAAGATCGTTAAAAACTATAATTACAATTAAAACATGCAGGTATAATATTGACCAAATTAAACACACGCCCCTTTCCGGGAAAATGATAAAAAAGAATAGATGAATACATGTACGTTCCTAGAAAGTGCAGTAAAATTTAAAAACACATCATAATGCAAGTTAAGCTTCTCAATGATTAAGACAATCGATCGTTTTTAAATAGAGGAGAGGGGGGGGGTGTTACTTGAAATTATTTTGACATTCCTTCATTCATGATTTATTTTCCCCATAAAAGGGGTTGGTTTCATTACTGTAATCACTTTTTATTTGCGAGAACTTTATTTTCGCGTAATTTCGCGAGACAGTATGCTCGCGAAAATTTCATTCTCGCGTATAATAGAATTCCTTAAGATTATAAAGGGGAATGTCCACAATTCGTGAAAATTTTGTCTCGCTTATAAAGAGTCAATGACCATCTCGCTAAAATAAGGTGTCGCGAAAATTAAGTGATCTACAGTATTCACCTCTCTAGTGAGTCATTGGCCTATCAAACCTTCGAACTGGTATTCAATTGTAAAAGCGTATAAACAAAATTAAGAAATGCTGAAAGTGAAATTAAATATTTTGTTCGACTACATGTACCTCTCCAATAATAGGAGGGGGCTATAATTATGCTCTGTAAATCAATGGACTAGGGAATAATCTGGTATACCAGATTGACTTCTTAATTCACAGGCTCGTGAGTCATAGGAACAACCTGATATCAATACGAACAGGTTCATTTTTTTGAGAAGTTTTCTTAATTCACAAACAGGAATATTTAATTAAAAACTCAATGAGGACCTTTTTTCATTTTATACACCGCATATGTACCAGATTGATTGATTGAATGTTTTACGCCGAATCGGCAATATTTCAGCCACATATCGGCGATACATGTATCAGAAATGTATCTCAAAAATCATTCACATTTCATGATTAATAAATGCAGGTGGTGAATATGCACATAAAAATTATAAGAAAGAGATCAACATTAAAAAGATTTATCTTCAAAATATTTATTGATAATGTTGTTCATTAAAATTATTTTGCAAAGAATCAAAATAAAATGAAGCATCTTGGTGCAAATCGTACATTAATCGCGGTGTTCTGACAGTTGTTCATATTTTCTCTAATTTGACCGAACAAATAACTAATTTGTCCGAACGAATTTCTAATTCGTCGGTACAAATAACTTATTTGTCCGAACGAATTTCTTATTTGTCCGAACAAATAACTTATTTGTCCAAACAAATTTCTAATTCGTCCGAACGAATTTCTAATTTGTCCGAACGAATAACTAATTCTTCCGAACGAATATCTAATTCGTCCGAACAAATAATTAATTCGTCCGAACGAATTTCTAATTTGTCCGAACAAATAACTTATTTGTCCGGACAAATAACTAATTCGTCCGAACGAATTTCTAATTTGTCCGAACGAATATCTAATCCGTCCGAACAAATAACTTATTTGTCCGAACGAATTTCTAATTTGTCCGAACAAATAAAAATATTTTTTTACCTGGCCCTCCAACGGCGCCGTAGATACGCACAATTAAAAAGATAAAATAAAGAGAATATGCAACACCCAAATTAAAAATGTGTATGATCACATATACTTTTTTTACGTTTAATTTACTAGAGCTATGACATTGATCCGTATCAGCCCCGCGAATCCATATATATCAGTCCCGCAAAACATATTAGCCCTGCAGGGCTAATACGGCTATTGTGACGTCAGACATATCGCATATATATGCAAAAATCCTTTATTTATCAATGAGTATGTAACCATTAAAATTATGCTTATTGTCCCAAGTTTTGGGAGAAGATATAAGATATATTTCACTACTGAAAGACATATTGCCATACAATTGTGGAGGAGGATTGGTACAAGTAACGGTTGATTGATTGATTGTATAATGTTTAACGTCCCTCTCCAGAATATTTCACTGATATGGAGACGTCACCATTGCCGGTGAAGGGCTGCAGAATTTAGGCCTATGCTCGGCACTTACGGCCTTTGAGCAGAGAGGGATCTTTATCGTGCCACACCTGCTGTGACACGGGGCCTCGGTTTATACGGTCTCATCCGAAAGACCGCCCCATTTAGTGGCCTTTTGCGACAAGCAAGGGGGTTACTGAGGACCTATTCTAACCCGAATCCCCACTGGGATACAAGTAACGGATAAAATCAGCAAGCGATACTTCTGCGGGTCGTCAAAAATAGTTTCAGGATATTTGATTATTTATTTTTTTTAATTGGCATACTACACATAAGTCGCCACGACTAGTAATAGATAGAAGTGTAATTTTTTTCGATTAGTTTTTTCGAATATGACTATGGTATTTGATATTCTTTTTTAAATGATAATTAACAGCAAAGGATGAGTATTTATTTTAGTTTTTCTAGATACGCACACCCATTAAAAAAATAAAGTTATAAAATCTTTAATCCGTTTTCTGATGTTATCGGACAGCTTTTAATATGTTATAAACAGTTTATCTGGTCTTATAAACGGTATAAATTATGCACAGATAAGGGATATACTTAAGGTCTATTATTTGCAGTCCGGGTGCCAAAGCCATTTAGGTCAAATACATGTTGTACTGCTGTAGCATACGGTAGAATCAACACAAGTTTATCTTTTAAAAAAAGCTTAGAGAGTCAGCCAGTAGATTTTTCTCCTCTGTGATGTAATGTTTTAAAAAATAATGGAACTGAAAAAAATGCTTTCAAAATTTTTTTATCATTAGTAGATTTGTCTGCTTAAAAAGATTTCGTTTTTCCGCACAGGAACAGAAGCGTTGATGCATGCAGGTTTTATTGCATTTTTGTCTCTAACACAAAAGAACAAAGTTTAATATTAACTTAGGTTTAGATTAACAAAACATATTTCCATGAAAAAGTTTATCAATTTCATTATCGAATTTGTAGGATTTTTGAGGGGATGGGGGAGGGCACATGGACATTATGGCAGTTTTAACAATCCCACGGTCACTAACAAGACTTTATAAGCTTCACTATCACCCTGTTAGAGTTTATCACTCAGATATACTGTGTTTAGACAACGGAAACACTATGGTCCCTGGGATTCTGTAACAGCCATACTGAACATTAATTGGGAATACCAAAGGACCACTGAAATACAATCTTATTTAAATTAGATGTTAGATCCGCTGGCATATATACTTGCTACACTTGTGTAGGGAGTATGTGAGCGGATCTAATATATAATTTTAATTAGATTGACTGAAATATCCATTATACCCAATACATTTTCTAATGAAAGCTTTGTTTAGTTTAATCTCTGTATAATACATTAGTATTTTTTTTTTATTTTAGTTTGTTAAAGCTGACATGAACTCTTAAAAAGCCATCATTTTTCATCTTTGTACGACTTACTACATTCCTGTACGCCTTAGTCCGCCATATTTCTTCGATTTTGCCATATTTAATTGAAAATGTTTGGTCACCTGTACCTGCTATATATAGCCTTGTACGATTGCTTCACTTGAGTGATTTTCTAGCCTGACATGTACACATCTCCTATAACAAAGTTTTTAGAAGTCCATAAACTGACCAAATACATGTTTGAAAAGTAAAAATTCAACAAAAAATAGAAATATACCGAAAATTAAATTATATTTGAATGCATTTGCTGCAATATAGAAAATAAACTAACACAGAATGCATACATGTACACCAAACACCAATGCAGGTCGAGAAAACGCGTCAAACGCAGTGATGAAAAACATTTACCTGAATACTGCTATCGTTACAGGGATATGCACATGTCGAAAGAATTATCCTATTTTACTTTTATTGAAAAATGCATCTCAGACGTCATGTAATCCATTGCTAACTCAACAGTAAAAGATGTTTGTACACACGTGGTCCATGCCGATCATTTTATTTGGTCAGGGAAGATATCAAAGGTTGAAAGCTCAGTGGGGTTGAATGAAAAAAATGCAAGTAATTTTTTTCAAAAATAAACATTACTCTTGTCTGTACATGTTGTAAATAAAATTTATGATTAAGTACATGGTTAAACTTCATCAAATTTGTAATAAAGCATGCATTATTACGAATCATTCACCTTTTGAAGATATTTTCCTGTGATATGAGGAAAAATAAAGAATTCGGAATTTCCTGGTGATCTGCAAATCTACACACACATTGTCACCTATAAATATCTGCAAAGTTCGACAAAACTCTATAAAATGGTTTATGAGAAGTTGCGCTAACCAAAAAAAAAAAGACTGACGGACGGGCATAATGAAAATAGAATTTAATGTGAATTAAATTTCTAGACATAAATAATAAATGATTGTTAGAAAAAGTATATAGGAAGAGAGACCAAACTCCTCGTGAGAGTTCCACATTCTACCTAAAATTAGCTTTTTAAAAATTATCTTGTCTGTTGTCCAGGTCCAAGTTCGACACATACGTTTGAGAAGGTATTCGAGAAAGTTCCCAATGTTCCCATTCCTGTGATGTATATTTCACATTTATTATATCCCCCGCCTGAAAAGTGGGAGGTAATATAGTAATCGTTATGTCCGTCCGTCTGTCTTTTACGCTTTGGGGTACCCATCTCTTATCCGCAAATCCTCTTATACCACTTAGAGAAATTTAATGGAACTTTCAAAAAATCTTAAATATTTCATAATTACATATTACCATTATGCACCTGCTATTTTACTTTTTGATCTGACACGTAATTTGGGTTTAGCGACAACAGAATAATATTAACTTAACCATTATAACCTATGCGAGGCAGGGGGTATCATTTAGTGAGCTCATTGCTCATAATACATGTAGGTCTAGTTTCTCGTTCAATTTGGGCGTTAAGGTTAATTTCTGTCCAAAGTAAAATTATTATTCAATTTATGAAGTTTCGACATCCCGCCTGAAAAAATCCTTGATCTGCCCTAAGGCTTAATAAATGGTACAGCACAAAGTGCATAGGATTTTATACCTATCATTGCCCCAACGGATGGTTACAGAGAGAGAGAGAAAGAGAGTTTAATATACAAAAAAATAAATAATAATTATCTGTATTCAACCAGTGTCAAGTATCCCTACCCTAGCTTTTAAAATTATCTCCCAAATATACCTACAGAAATTATTTATATATATAAAAAAATACCTAGACTATCAGGCAGGGATACTGAAATCTCGAAATACTTCCTGTAACAACATAATTATAAATCAGTTACATTCCTCAAAATGCACATATTTTGTGGTCGAAGTGACACATTTAAAAAAAATCTCAAAATTGAATTCAGCAGAAATGTCTGTCTTCCAAGAATATTTAAATAACGGTCATGTCAACTATTTTTGTACTCCCCCCCCCCCCCCCCCCCCGGTCCAACAAATCAAATGCCTAAATGTCAATATAAACAGGGGATGGTCTTTCTCCGTGTGTGTGTATGTGTTAAAGAATGTATAGATGTACACATAAAAATTTGTATTCTGGTTAATCGCTTTTAAGATTTGAAGTAAATTATTGCCGTACATCAAATTGCTTGGTTTAGATTTGAGATTAGTACTAAATAATCAGTTATAATTGACAAATGAATTTTGCGACGCAAACCAACCGCTGACTATATACATGACTTTGTATAGAATGTGTATTAGAACTACATATAGATAAACAGTTCACAAAGATAGCTTATGAACAGCAGTTATAATACCCCCCCCCACCCCCCTTTCAGCCGCGCAAATACCAAATAACTTATTTTTCCACTTTTGATATTTTCCCTGACCAAAATCTGATCAGCACGGACTAAGTGTATTGACGTGCTAGTCTGTACGGAGTAATGCATTGTATGGAACGCCATCACTGCCTTATAAAAGAACACAACAACTGCACTGCGTCAACCTTCCATTACATTATGTCAACTCTTTATGACATTTACTCAGACAACTATTACATTGTGTCAACCTTCTATTACATTATGTCAACTCTACATGATATTAACTTATACTACTATAGCATTGTGTGAACTTTCCTTTACATTATGTCAACTCTTTATGACATTTACTCACACTACTATTGCATTGTGTGAACTTTCCTTTACATAATGTCAACTCCATATGACAGTTACTCAAACTACTATTACATTGTGTCAACCTTCGGTTCCATTATGTCAATTCTTTATGACACTTACTCCCACTATTATTCCATTGTGTCAACCTTCCATTATATTAAGTCAACTCTTTATGACATTAACCCACACTACTACTGCATTGTGTCCACCTTCCATTTCATTATGTCAACTCTTTATGACATTTACTCACACTACTATTGCGTTGTGTCAACCTTCCATTATATTAAGTCAACTATTTATGACATTAACCCACACTACTACTGCATTGTATCAACCTTCCATTATATTGTGTCAATTCTTTATGATATTATCCCACACTACTATTGCATCGTGTAAACCTTCCTTTACATTATGTCAACACTTTATGACACTTACACATTCTTGCATTTCGTTATGTTTACTGTTCACGACATTTAAATAAACAACATTTACATTGTGTTAACCTATCAATACATTATGTCAATTCTTTATAATATCTCACACTACTACATTATGTCGATTCACTATTACGTTATGCGAACACGGGTATCCTCGGCCCTTATATGAGCATAACGTATTTTCCGCGTTCCGCAAGCACTAATATTGGCGGGAGAGAAAATTGTCGTAGAAGAAAACTCAGCGATTTGGGAATGGCATCTTTAAATTCAAAAAAAAATAAGCGACAAAGGATTGACAATCTTGAAACGTGCAAAGCCTTAACACTGCGACTGAGAATTAAAGTCACGTCGCAATTAAATGGCGTTTACTTTAATCTGATAATTAAATAAATCAAATATTATGAGTCGTGCAGAATTTTATTCCTTTTTATTTTGAATTGTTTGTTTGTTTGTTTGTGTTTCTTTTTTGGATAAAAGTCTTAAACTTCTGATCTTACTTAGAACATTTTCATAAGTTTTTTTAATCAGTCTTGAACTTTCCTTTCTTTTAAAAGTGTAAACACATCATATAACACACGTGCACTGGTGGGTTGGGGGAGGGGGAAATCCCGCCCTACCGTCTTTAATGACCAAAATCTACATGTACATAAAATTAATAAACTTATTGGTTTTAATTTGTAAGGGATTGCATTAGTTTCACATTAAGTTTAGCTGAATTAAGTTGAAAACTTTTTTTATAAAACTATAAAGCCTGAGAGCTTCTTCGCTTTCCCCCTTGGTCTCCAACCATAAACCGTCCCCCTTCGGGCTTGGACAATTCTTTTTGTTCAATATTCTCATATCCGCTACTGATATGTGTCCATGGATGCTTACTATGGCATATTCAATTGATTTAGATGAGGGATTGGTAGATTTTTGTAATAGAATTCTGGTCCTGGAATGGTTGAAAAAATTACTAATTCCAGTGACGTATCATCTTTTTCGAAAGGAGAAGGGGGGGGGGTCAGCCAGAAAAAAAAATATCCCCCCCCAAAAAAAAAAACTTGAGAAGCAAAAAAAAAAAATTGTCCACTCCAAGCCAGAAAATCCTATTTCGGGGAGGGGGTCCAACTTCGATCAGTCCTAATTTTTTTGTCAGATATACTACATTATCCTCAGTGGACTATACTTCAACAAAATGTGGGGGTGGGGGCTGTACTTTCAATGAATATTACATTTTCTATTGTAAAGTTATGTCTGGGAAAAGAGGGGGGGGGGGCTGGTATTTTGTGCCTGTAATTCTTCCTAATCAATCAGGACCTCCCCCCCTCCGTTACCAGTCATAAAAACACAGTCGTCAACATTCATTTTATACCAGATATACAGCTTTGAGATAATGTAAATGTATTTTTACATCAGGTAATACACTTTTGGAATCAACATGATAAAGTGTTAACACAATATAAAGATATTTTAAGATCACATAAGAAAGAGTTGACATAACGTAATTATATATCCACATCACGGTTTGAAGTTTTGACATAATGTAATCAAGTGTTGATATAATATAAAGATATGTTCACATTATGTTATACACTTTTTACACCACGTAATAAAGCACTGACATAAAGGTAAGATGACCTCACATCATGATGCTCTCGCCGTAAAATAAATAGAACCCATATCATGTTAAAATGCTTTGATATAATAGAAATATACACTCTCAAAAAGGAATGGATTTTTGACTTCATGTAATGTTAAGTTTAATTATAAAACACAATTCACTTGACGTAATGCAATTTTGACCTCACATATTAAAGAAATGAAATGATGTAAAGAAACATTCATTTCACGTAATAAAGTTTAATACAATGTAAACACATTATCACTTCACATAATGAATTTTCGACTTCAAGTTATGAAGTGCTGACATAATGAAAAGATGTATTTACTTCATGTAATGCAGCATTGACATGATGTAAAGATATTTTTACATAATCTCATAAAAAAAATTGACATAACGTAAAGATATGTTCACATCATGTAATGATAAATTGACATAATAAATGCATATGCTATGCATGCTATAAGGCAGTGTTGGCGTTCCATAGCATTGTGTGTTTACTATTGAGCTTTTATGGAGTTTATTTCTTTTTTGTGATGCATATTTCAATGAATGGAATTCAGGGTGTATATCACTTTACTTATGCACATCTTCGAACCGATGCAGAAACCTTATTACCAGGTATGGGTACATTTACAGCGTTCGAGACATTTTCTCGATATGCACCAATTGCATAGGACCTGCAAATCAAAGACGTTGGTTGTTTTGTTCTATTCAAATGATATAATTTCAAAATGTGTTGGCAAATTTTACTGCTTTTTATTTCAAGTTTATTCTGCATAATTTGGCGCACTGTAAAAATACGTACTCATGCATATAAATTTCTCTTCCAAACTTGCATTTTTTTCTTTTGATTCAAATCAATAATCATTCAAAAATATGATTATTATGTTGTTTATTTTGGTTTTGAAATGTCTTGAACACCTCATGTGTTCTCATATGCTTTACCATCGGAGATGTGCACAAATCGATACCCAATCCAAAAAACCATTCAAGTGTAACGAGCGCATTGGGGTATATATCGTTACAATGAGACAAGGTACCTGAAGGAAATATGGCGGAATACGGCTATATTTGGTATGAAACAAGTCGTACATTTGTACATAGTTGAAAATGTTGCGTTTTTAAGAATTCATGTCAGCTTTAACTATCCAAATTTGAACTAGCTAACGGAACATTATTTTCAATGTGAAGAAGTAGAAATGAGACAGAATAAACAAAACTAATTAAGGCTTACAAATTCATTTATCAGACCTCTATAACGTAACAAAACTATGAATTCCAAAATCTGATGGCCGCAATCTAAATGGTCTCATTTAATGAAAAACAATCCAGAGAATCCCACTCACGCGCAGAACTAGGGATGCACATCAAAAAAGGCGGACGGGGCCAAAGGGAATTATGGATAAAATTTAATTGTAAAAACTCGAAAGTTTCTTTATATTTTGACTGGAAATGAAAGTTTTGCACACAATCATACGGAGTTATGAATTTATGACCTTGACTGCGAACCTCATAATAAATAGGAACCTTTCTTTCGCGAAAGGTAGTTGTTGTATAAAATTTCAATAAAAAAGCCAAAAAGCTTACCGAAATATTGCGGGAAACAAAGTTTTAAATCAGAAAAAAAGTTTGAATTTTTACCATGACATTTGATCTTTTGATCCCAAAATCAAAAGGAGTCTTCCATAGGCCATAGTGAGTTGTGTAAAATTTAAACTGCAAAAGCTCAAAGGCAGGGAAATGAAAGTGTTCCAGAAAGAGACAGAACTATCAACAGACGGACGGAAGGACAGACGGACCGAAATTAATATCCCTCCACTTTCAGCAAGGGACAACAAACGGGCGAGCACGGCCAGTTGTGTCTCTTCCCGAAGTATCCATTTTACGCCTTAACAAATCAGTTCGCTTATTTGCATTGGGATCGAAATTAGTTAATGATAACTAAAATCACTCTTGGCTTTGTGTATAAAAAAAGGAAAACACCCTTGTCCCATACTGAACCCTCGATTGAAAATATCAAAAAAGGATTATTGAAATACTACGGAAGCGTATTAGTGCCACTTGGACACTTAACTTTGTTTTAATTTGTACACTTTAAAGTGTAGATCTTACACTTTAAATGGTAAATTTTACACTTTAATCTGTAAATTTTACACTTTAATCTGTAAAATTTAATGGACAAATTTTATACTTTAATCTGTAAATTTTATACTTTAATCTGTAATTTTTATACTTTAATCTGTAAAGAAGTCTGTAAAGAAGTCGGTTTACTTTATGCATAAAATGGCCCTGTAGATACTATACCAATTAATTGATCAACACTTGATTTTCTATATGTACCATTAAAATAAAATAGAGACTTGGTGCTTTCATATCTTATTAAAAAATTTCTCCTCAAAATCCCAGGTCTTGGAGAACTGGCTTTATGGAATTGCAATGTTCTTGAAATTTTAGGTAAACAGGTATAATTGAGTACTTTCAGTGAAAAAAAAATAATACGAGCGCACCCTCTGATCTACAAAATACAATATGTCCATGAATTCTCAGAAACAGTTCTATCATTTACTAGTTGCATATCTTAGATCAGAGGTTGCGCTCTATATCAAATATCAAATATCAAAAAATAACTTTAAAAATTGGCCGTTTTTGTCTTTTTCGAAATATGTGGAAATTGACGCATTTTTGGTGACTGTGATCCTATAAAAAATGACGTCATTTCCTGGCTAGTCAATAGATTATGACGTCACGAAATCGAATGGCGAGGGAAAAGTTTAACAACATACTTAGTACATGCTTCACACGAGAAATTAAGACCTTTGCGTCTCTGTCTATTCAATTACAAAACTTTGTGGGTTTCTTATTATTCAATCAGGATAGTTTGACCCTGACTGTTGCAATTTTGTACAGTCCCAGATGTGATAATTATCCCCTCGGGGTAATATCTACCTGTCAGGTGACGGTCTACAGTGAGTAGTTTTCAAACACAATACAGGTTCATTTCCATAGATTCAAAAATCTCTGTATGAAGATAGTAATGTTATTTTGATGGATTTAAGTCAGAAGCATTTTATTTTTGTGGACATTATTAAAAATTTGTTTTTGTTGGTAAAATTGATCAATTTCTCCTGAAAGCAAAGAATTCGACTGAAAATGAATAGCAGGAAAAGAAAGGTTTACGGTTGGATATACATGTACACTACCTGAGCAATATAGGACGGTTCCAACGTATTTGAACTTCTAAAAAAGATTATATTTAGACTTTTTGCTGTTTCCCAATCAGTCTATATCTGTTTAATTGGAATCAAAGAATAAATTAAATAGTAAGTAAAATTTTACTGTTCTCACTTCTCAATGCGATAATTTTGATTACCAATGTAAATGGTAAATCCTAGATATTCAATCAAAATTAACTAGACATTTCTTAAATTTCTCTTTTACTTCTGATTTTAATTAAATTTTTTCATGTTTTTTTTTATTTCGGCTAAAGTTGAATAATTCAGGAAGAAAGACAGGGATAGAGAAAAAGATCTTTCTACCTGTACTAAATTATGTAACTATGTAGATTTTTTGGACTATGTATCACTTCAGGTCCATTATTCATTGTCTGGTGACCTTGCCCTGTGTCCATGATTGTAATTACCTATCATCGGTAATGATTTGCTCAATAATTATGCACACAATGGCAGAGTCGCCCAACCATGAAGCTTGGGCTTGGGGTGTACCAAGTGATTTGGTAGCAGCAAAATTCCTTTGTTCGAGGTGTGAAACATGTACTAACTCAAAAGAGTGTGTACAAATAGTACAGGCAGTATTTGAGTGACAGATATTCAGTATCCTGTGGGGACAATCTGTAAAGCTACGGTTTAACTGTAAAAATTTAAACAAAAACTTTTAAAAGTTTCGACGTCAAGGAAAGACATGGGCGCTTTAAAGCTCGGAATGCAGGTTTAAGTATTAAATGAAATGAAAACCTTAACATAGGAAATTATACAAATAGGGCAATTCTTTTAAAAAAATGTTAAGTATTTGTTCGGTCAAGTGTTAAGAGTTTTTTGGTAAAATTGTTGTATATAAGCCCGCCATTTGTTAACGTGGTTGGACGCTTTTTATTTTTCTCCTAAAATCCTCCAGAATTTAGGCCTACAACAGAGTATGTATTAATTTGTAAACACTCAATTATTCTGTAAAATGATTATCTCTATATGTTTATACATATTTTAGAAGTTTAAAGCAGTTTTATTTGTAATCATTGAAGCTTTCATACTGGAAACTTGTCGTTTGTTGATAATGTAAACATAGCCTTGGTTTTATTTGTACATCTTTCTATGAATTATTTGCTATTAGTAAGTGATATATTGATAATGTTACAAAACAGTGCGACATTTAACTCCGGACACGACATTTGTCCGGACTTTCGCCAACCACTTTTCCAAAGGTATGTGGAAACAATTTATGTCATCTGATGGGATTTTTTAAAACTTAACACATGAACCAAACTTTACACCTGATTATCTTCTAGGTAAAAAGATATTACACCTGAAATCAAGAAATCCCATGGGATAATGGTGGGATTTTTTCTCCTAACCAATATCCCATCATTATTCTGTGGGAGAAAAAGGTATTCTGTGGGATTTTTTCTCCCATAGAAGTTTGAAAATCCCATAAATGCTTTATAATGGGACAAAATCTCCCATATATTTGTATACAGAAAATAATCTCCCATCTCTTTGTAGATGTGGGATTTATCCCATATTTATTTCAAAATAGAAAAAAATTCTCCCATGGGATTAAGAAACAAGTTTTAAACCAAATAAAGAAAATATTGAACAGTTTAACTACCATTATTTATTTATTTTCATTTAATTTTCTGTGTTTCCTACACCATTTTTTTTTATTTCTTAAAATTAACCAATTTGGGGGGCAGTGGGGTAATGTTTTATTAATCAAATGATTAAATATTTTACATGAAATAGCACTAAAAATCAAAAGTGGTTTATCTCTATAACTTTCAGTTTTTTTAATTTAAACTAAAAAGACAATTTCCTTGAATGTAGATTACCTTCTTTTATTCCTTGTATGTAAATTTTGAATGAGAAAAAAATGCAATTAAGAAAGAACAAATCTTTTTTTGTTTATTTTCCTCCTAATCATTAAGGTTAATTTATTGTGTAAGTGTCATTTGTCAAGCTTTACAACAAGATCAGATCCATATACGTTGTTTGATCTTTGCCTGTTTGCTGCACTAAACTGATGGGTTTCCAATTAAAAAATCACATGAAATTGGGGCGTGTCATTCACTCTGAGATTCTCAAAGAGTTTTAAAACTTATTCAGATGAACAAACTGTAATAATTTACCTATTTTTTACTCTAAATTTTCTTTGTATGATCCTGATCATGCCTTGTTTTTGTTCCAATGACAGCTGGAAATTATTTTACACATAACGAACCCGATCTGACAAATGAACAAGAAATAATG
>NW_026941070.1:0-13031 GCF_032062105.1 Saccostrea cuccullata
TATAATTATTCAGATTAAAGACTTTAGTGTGCATTCACCCATGTCTGTCAAAGGTGTATATAGGTAGAAATGGCCTTAGGTCATTAATTATATCCAGGCCTATTTTTGGATGTTTCTTTTAATTTCATTGGTGTTTCACTTTGTGTTTTACTTGGGGATTGGTTAGTGTTTTTCCCTCCAGAAGGTTCTTGGTTTTCTGGACATTCTTTGTCCAGAGGTTGGTCAGTTTGGATGTGTATTTGTTTATCAGACATTTGACAATCAGACCTTATTCATAGAGACTGACTTTCTTCTCCTTCTGGTAAGTTAACTATTTATTACTAATATTAATTTGATTCTTATATTTCAATTAAATGTCCAATCAGTAATTTTGCATTCTTGGTCTATTTCCTTTAAGCACTTTCCCTGAGTAAATGAGATCAGTGAGAATGATATTTTTTAAGTATGATGTAATAGAAAGATCTCATTGTTATATATTTTTAAGGTTATATATTTTTATGATATGGTGTGTAATATTGTGTAATTATTTACAGACCACTCAGGCTGTATGATTTGTATAGGCAGCACTGCTGCATCTTTGCTGTACACACCTATTCCCATAGAATGGTATGCACATAGTTTTATCCTTATTCAGTAATATGTAATGTTCAAATACATTATGATGATAATTATTGTAAAGTTTTATTATGAATATTGATTGATATATAATTGCGGAGAAATATATGTATATTCTATGTGTAATGAATTATCTCCCTTGACAATCATTGTATTTTTATGCTCAAATATTTACACTTGTTATATTGTTAATATTGCAGGGTTATTTTCATCATTTCCATTACTGGTAAATAAAGTCTTGTCAGAACCCTCAACAGGCAGTTATTCTTTCTTCATATGATAACCCTCAAGCCTGTTACATTTGGCGCCCACGTTGGGACAAGACGACGCCAGAGGAATTCCTGAGTACCTTGGAGAAGATTCTCACCATTTCCACCCTGTGATGTACGTCCTATGGCCATGAACTGATTATCTGTATAACTTCATGTGTCATGTGTATCTGAACTTTTGGATCCACCACCGATCTGCGTATAGTGCTACGACCGTGATCGTGACCTGCAGGCCTACTCGTGCACAGGACTCGGTGAGCTCACAGACATTTGAATGTGTATGTATTTGTGTTAATGTGATTTGTGTATTTATTTTCTTATTGGTTTAACTTATGAGGATCAGCTGATCGGTGAGTCATGTACATGTAAATATCTGTAGATAGAATATTTGTCTGTCAAACTTTTGAAAGGTACTTGCAGCTGCATTTGCATTTTTAGGATTTTTGATTGTTAATTAACATACCATCATAGTCTGTTGAACAATTGGGTACCCCTGTCATTTTACATATTAGTTAGAACATTTTATTATTTAATTATTTATAAAGTGCCATATTATTAGATCTTAGTGTAGGATAGCCGTAAGTGAGCGCAGAGTATAAGAGATCACCTTAATTGCACTTTATCCCTTGGTACCCATATTACTACTTACAGTAACATCATGGAGTAGGTACTAATTATCTATCACTTTGACCCATATAAGACAGCAAGACAGACAAGACAAGTTTACAGGTAAATAGTTGTCAAATAAGGTTTTTGATTGGAGGAGCAGATTTTGGTTGGTTGATTGGGTTGTTAAAAAGTTTGTGTTTTAAATCCCATTGCCCATAGTTCTTTACTTTACATTCTATTTCAATTCAGATAAATTGAAAACCCTTAGTTTAGTACAGAACATATCTCTTATTTTCAGCCGCGTTCAATTTTGTTTTCTTTCGTAAATCCGCCAGGTTTGTTGTTCTACTTTCTGTTTACAGCTGTGCGTTTATTTTCGATCGAGCTCGATATTCCGATTTTCCGATACCGGAAGTTTCGTTTTTGTAAACACGCGATTTTGGTTTTTGCTTTAAAATTTGTTTAGTTTAGCTTTATTTATTCAGAATTTACTTCATTTTTACATTTATTTAGTTAAGTAGTTAATTATTTACTTTTTTTCCTGCGTATAAATTTTGGTACTACCCTTGAAGGCCTTCATTTATTGAATTGTCCACCTGAAACTTTAAAAAAAATTCTGCCCTGTGTTTACTTAGTCAGTTTTTGACTACCCTCCTTGATTTACAAATTTGCTGATACATGTGTGCTTGAATTGTTTTATTTTCCCTGTACATAATTTGTTGAAATTTTTTTTACACACTTGTTACCATCAATCTAAATTAATCATGTCAAACACAGAGAAGGACAAGGAAGCATCTGCAGAGTCGCCTAAACTTATTATGTCAGCTGAAGAGACCGAACAGCTTGTTAAAATGATTACCGCCATTGGAGTTAAGCCAAAGTGTGATACACCACAAGATCTACTGAAATGGATGTCAGATATGGTAGGTAAAGAGGAACATGTTCCTGAATCTTTTTCAGTTAAGAAGGAACCCTCCACACCTACATCAAAACAGATGATGGAGTATCCAGTGACCTTCAAGCAACCTTTGCGTATCTCAACATTTTCTGGAGGCGGAAAAGGAGAAACATCGTACGAGCTATGGCGATACGAGGTAACATGTCTGTTGAAGGAAGGCCACTCGAAGGAATCCATACTGATGGCTATCAGACGATCATTGAAGGGAGAGCCCGCCAATGTATTGATGAGGCTAGGCACTATCAACAAAGTTGACGACATTATCGTGAAGTTCGATAGCATCTATGGAAGTGTGTTGGAGACAGAAGATATTCTTGCAGAATTCTATAGTGCAAGACAAAAGGACACAGAGGACTGTGCTTCCTGGAGTGTGAGACTAGAAGATCTCATCACTAGAGCCATACAGAAGGGAAAGGTGTCCCCATTTGGAGCAAACGAGATGCTGAGGACCATGTTCCATAAAGGATTACGGCCAGATCTCAGAGATATTACAGGACATCTCTTCCAGACCATTCTTGATTTCGATAGGCTGCGAGTTGCTATACGGAAGGTAGAGACAGAGCATGTGCCAGTAGCGAAGCCAAAACAAGCCATTGTGAAAGCTGCGACTAGTGATGAACGGTTCGATCAGTTTCAGGCTCAACTGAATCAACTTTCAACGCAGATGGCACAGATGAGGCAGCCATATCCTCAATATCATCAGCCTAGATTTAGACCACCATTCCAAAGAGGACGAAAAAATCCTAGAGAATATATGTCACAAGCAAGAATGCCTTTTACCCAGAGAGTGACAATGGATGAGTCAAAGCCTACACCTTCACCCAGAATGCAGCAAAGTAAGGTGATATGCTACCGTTGCCATCAAGAAGGACACATTGCTCTTGGATGTAGAGTTCTCCTCGATCATCAGCGATCAGCCCAGTTAAACTCCAACAGGCCAAATCCTGGGGCCAAGGGTCTGGCCATGCCAAATACAGGTCCAACACCAAAGAATTAGTAGGCGAGGCAAATGAAGTGACTGTGGCAATCAACGATGTAACTTGTGCAGCATTACTAGATACAGGTGCAATAGTTTCCACCATCAGCACAGATTTTTATCAGAGACACTTATCTCACATTGAGATGCATCCAGTTGAGGATATTTTACACATAGAGTGTGCTGACGGAGAACAGATGCCTTACTTTGGATATGTTTGTGTGACCTTAACTGCTTATGGAACACCACTTGATGTATTAGAGAACTGCTTATTCCTCATAGTACCAGACAGCACTTATAATTCTCGTGTACCAGTACTCATCGGAACTAACATCATTAACCGATTGATGGAAAATGCAAGAGAAGAATTTGGCTCAAGATATCCACAAGATGCAGATCTCCATACATCTTGGTACTTATCATTCAGATGTATGAACTTAAGGAGCAAAGAACTGCAGAGGAATGGAAACAAGCTCAGCATCATCAAATCGGCAGAACCTCAAAGGATAACTATACCACCTGATGGATGTGTTGTGGTCCAAGGATATTCGGATAGAAAGTTGCCTTACCATCAAGTCCTTGCCATGCTACAAGCAACGAAACGCTCCAGTATCCCAACTGATTTGGACATCACACCATCATTACATCTCTACAACTTTGAGGATAGCCACAACATTCAAGATGAAATAAGCAACGTCACCACCAGAACAGTTTCTATTGCACCGAGAACCATTCTATGTGAGCTGCAACCAGTGACTATTTTGGAAACAGAGATGCCTAAGTCACCATTTATGCCTGAAATGGACAAATTATTTGAGAAAATTAAGATCTCACAAGATATCTCATCAGAGGAGCAGAGGAGATGTAAAGATCTGATCTTGGAGTATGCAGATATTTTCTCAAAGGGTGCCACAGATTGGTACGACGGACAAGGTGAAGCATAGGATAGACCTACATGATCCAACACCCTTCAAGCAGAAATATAGAAGAATTCCTCCTGCTGCTATTGAAGAAGTTAGGACACACATACAGGAACTTCTAGCAAGTGGTGTCATACGTCCATCCCATTCACCATTTTCCTCTAATGTGGTCCTTGTTAGGAAACATGATGGATCATTACGCCTCTGTATAGATTACAGACAGCTAAACTCGAGAAACATCAAAGACAACTATGCCCTTCCACGGATAGAAGAGATCTTAGATTCATTATCAGGGAACAGATTCTTCACAGTACTCGATATGAAGTCAGGTTATCACCAGATTGAGATCGAAGAGGCACACAAAGAGAGGACTGCGTTTACTGTTGGGCCATTGGGATTTTACGAGTTCAACAAGATGAGTTTCGGACTAGCCAATGCGCCTGCCACGTATCAGCGTCTGCAAGAACAGTGCCTAGGTGACCTACACTTGAAGATCTGTTTTATTTACCTCGATGATTTGATAATTTTCTCTAAGACTTTTGATGAACATCTTCACAGATTAAGACAAGTTTTCGACCGGATTAGACAGTTTCATCTAAAATTTTCTCCCAAAAAGTGTTCATTCTTCATGAATAAAGTAAAGTACATTGGACACATTGTTTCTGAAGAGGGAGTGCAAGCAGACCCTGACAAGATAGACAAAGTTAAGAATTGGCCTACCCCGTCAAACCCAGAGGAAGTAAGATCATTTCTAGGATTTGTCGGTTATTACCGAAAGTTTATACAGAACTTTGCCAAGATTGCACGTCCGCTCATAGATATTATGGCTACTGGTAAAAAGACTCGGAACAGAAAAGAACAGTCTCCAAAGTGGAAGTGGGGTGAGCAGCAAGCACAGGCTTTCCAGGTATTGAAGGACAAGCTTACTACTCCTCCTATACTTGCCTATCCTGATTTCACCAAGCCTTTCGAGCTGCATACAGATGCCTGTGGAACAGGGCTTGGAGCCGTTCTATACCAGGAGCAAGATGGACACAACCGAGTCATAGCATACGCCAGCAGAGGATTGTCCAAATCTGAAAGAAATTATCCGACACACAAGCTGGAGTTTTTAGCTCTTAAATGGGCGATAACGGAGAAATTTTCAGATTACCTCATGGGTCAGACATTCTCTGTATATACGGATAACAATCCATTGACGTATGTGTTGACCTCCGCCAAGCTTGATGCAACTGGACATAGGTGGATTGCTGCCCTTTCTGCATACCAGTTCACCATTACGTACAAGCCTGGCAGGACCAATGTGGATGCTGATGCCCTTTCAAGACTTCCAGAGACTCTTAGTACAGAATCGGTCAGAGCGATTTGTAACCTGGAAGAAGGACATCCCCTTATTGAGACTCTACCTGTACATCTCGCAGTTAGCCAAGATATTACGTCACCAGTCCATGATTCTAACAAATTCCAGAGGATAGATCTCCACGACATACAGAGCAAGGATTCTTTCATAGCTAGTTGGAAGGAGTATGTCAAGATTGGTGAGAGACCAAAGAGAGATAGCATAACAGGAGATCTGGATAAAGTCATGTACCAGAATTTCAGGAAGTTAAGGATCATTGATGACTTACTGGTGCGAGTTACATGTACAGATGATGACACTGAACATCGACAAGTGGTTATTCCTATAGAAGTTGTTCCTACTATCCTTGATTTCCTCCATAACCAGATGGGACATCCTGGCAGGGAGAGAACAACATCATTAGTAATGGATAGGTTTTATTGGCCAAGGATGCGGCGAGATATTGCTATCTGGATAGAAGAGTGTGACAGATGTCTTAAGTTCAAATCTCCAGATAATCAACGAGCATCCATGGTCAACATCACTACATGTCAACCTATGGAACTTGTATGTTTAGACTATTTGACTCTGGAACCTTCAAAAGGTGGAATACAGAATATTCTTGTAATCACAGACCATTTCACTAAATTCGCCATCGCCGTTCCTACTAGAAATCAAACAGCTAAAACAACAGCCGATGCTTTATTTAACAACTTCATCATACCTTACGGACTTCCAAACAAAATTCATTCAGATCAAGGAGCTAACTTTTCAAGTAAATTAATCCAGGAACTTTGTCAGCTTACAGGTATATCTAAGTCCAGAACAACACCATATCATCCAATGGGAAATGGTGTCACTGAAAGTTTCAACAGGACTTTGATTTCCATGCTAGGAACACTACAGCCCAGCCAGAAGTCAAATTGGAAATCATACATCGGACCACTTGTTCATGCCTATAATGCTACCAAGCATGAGACTACAGGCTATTCACCATTTTTTCTAGTGTTTGGTAGGGAGCCAAACTTACCCATAGATCTTGTCTTTGGATTAGACAGCGGTGAAAAAGCCAAGACCACTTCAGCTTACATAGATAAGCTAAGACAGAGACTTACAGCAGCTTATGATGCAGCGAACACAGCCATTAAGAATAGCCAAGCTCGTCAAAAAGCAAATTATGATGTTAAGACAAAAGGTGTTACTTTGGAGGTGGGGGATAGAGTGTTGGTGAAGGTTGTTGCCTTTGAAGGAAAACACAAGATCGCCGATCGCTGGGAGGATTTTCCTTATGTTGTCCTGGAACAACCGAACTGTAACATCCCAGTCTACAAAGTGAAGAGAGAAGATGGAGAAGGAAGATGTAGGACATTACATCGTAATTTACTTCTGCCCATTGGTTCCAAGATTCCCTCTTCACCACCAACACCTAAACCAAGGAAGAAGACCGGAGATAAGAGAGAGGTTGTTCAGACAATACCACCCATCAGAGAGGATGAGAACGAGTCTGACGACAGTGATGAAGAAGTTATTATTCATATAGAAGGTACCGGTACCACCGAAACTCAGAGCACATCTATGGAGGACGCTCCTATTCCCATCAGTGTACCTGATGATGATGATGATGATGATGATGCACCTGAGTCTGAGACGACAGTCATAGATGAACTTGATCCAGAGGATCCAGTTTCTGCAGATGACCAAGATGAGACTGATGATATCTCCGAGCCTTCGCCACCGAGTACACCTCAACCAATGCCAAGAATTTCCACGAGGAAGAAAGTAAAGCCAACCTGGACAAAAGACTATGTTATGTCCCTTCAGCATCATCCAGAGTGGATGCAGAAGGCTGCTTACCTGGAAAAGATTGTTGAAGATGGAACGTTCCAGAAGCTGGATAAGGAGGCATCCAGAGCCCTTATCAGCATCATAACAGGTAAGTGATGTTTTAATTAAGGTCTTCCGTTTCCAACGGAAGACCATCTATTGATTCTGTTGGTCAAGATTATTATTCTTTTTTTTTCTTCTACTTCCTAGACGCCAACTTTGAGGCCTCATATCTCACTTATTTATCAACGGATTTCGCTCAAATTTTCAGACATTGCAGACATCATTGAACTCTATCAGAGTGTTATCTAACATTTCAAAAATTCACTTCCGCTTTTGAGTTATTCCCCTTTAAACGAAAATTTATAGGCTTTCGTTTCCGGATAAAGGCTCAGAGACCACAAAAGCTGGAGCAGAAATTTTACTGATTTGGGGTAACAGAAGGATTGAAGTTGTGCACATCGGTTTTTGTTTTTCGATTTCTGTATTCACAATGGCGCTATATAGGGGTCAAGAATTAGAACGCCTAAAAGAGCGAAAATTTACACATATTTTCCTTTTTATCTTGAAAACTAAAAATATTTTGTTAAGACATGTAGAACAAAAGTTGTGCATAATTGCAAGGGCTTTCATGTAATACTATTCAAAAGGGACTGGCCCCTATAATTAGGGCTCTATGGAACTTGAAAGTTTTTGCTTTATAACTCAAAAACGGTAAATATTTCGATCTAGATCTTACGAACAAAATTGCTCTTTTACACCTTTTTGATCTGATGAAAATGCTGTTTGTTCGATTATGCCGGGAATATTGCGTAATAACGCGGTAGAAAGCAGGCAAGGTAAACAGGTAGCGTTTTTCGGATTACATTCACCTTGTTTGTTAACAATTATATAACACGCCTCACTTGATAGCGCGGGGCAAAGTCGGTCACCGGGAATCAATCGGCGGGTAATCCAGCGACCCACAGTTATACACAAATAAAAACACAGAATGGTTAAATTCATTCTTTTAATATATAAAATTGTACCTTAATACTATCTCTGTCCTATACAAATATTATTTTGTTCGAGTCTTACGTATTATAGGAAAGAAAGCTAGGCAGTTCTCATCTTGCTATTGAAGGAAAACTCTGTAGTCTTTATGCGCAGAATTGAAGTAAACTTGTCGTAAGTAATAAATATTTTACAATGCTGTATCACATCTCTTTTTTTTAAATTGGGTTTTAAACGTGTTCTTTGGTCCCCGTTCAGAGTATTCAATGGCATCGTTTTCCTTTTATTAATCAAGATGTTTCCAAGAGAAAGAGTTTTAGAAAAAAGCTTTTCTTCGTTAAAATATGAACACAAACAATATGAACGAAAACGATACACGCCCGGATCTCATAAAAAGAACTTTTAAAGAGTCAAATAATACAAATATTATTTACTGCGCAATTCTCACATTCACCTGGAACCCAGATTTTAAGTGTGTTGACCATTGCTGCGTAATCTTACGATTACCATGATTGCACGCATCCAAGAAAATCTTAAGCGACACACCGCGGCGAACCATTGACCCCGCAGTCATAGGGAAAATAATTGGTGTATTAAAACCATTTTATAATTAATGGAAAATTATTATTGTCGGATATTTGAAATTAATATGTTGGCTTATCTTCGTTTTAAATTTGATTGTGATACATGTTTATCTAAAACAGCTATCTTGGTTTTGTGTTTGTTAACAATTACGCGACCAACCAATCCTTCCGTCGCTTGTTGACATTAATTTACACAGCGTGGTCGAATGTTAAATCTTATTTTACAAACTTACGGAAAACATTATTTTCTGTAAGTAAATCGAATCTTTCAAAAATATTTTAAAATATCTTAGGTTTGACTTTAGAACAAAACGCTGAGGTATTTATTTTACATATACATTAATCAGTCTTCAATTTTTATAGTTCGTTAGCTCCATGTGTAATTTTACTTTTC
Source organism: Saccostrea cuccullata (assembly GCF_032062105.1). NCBI lineage: Eukaryota > Metazoa > Mollusca > Bivalvia > Ostreida > Ostreidae > Saccostrea > Saccostrea cuccullata. The sequence continues at coordinate 9,482 of NW_026941070.1, forward strand.
GTTTTTAAGGATTCATAGCGTAAGGGCTGGCGATCTGCGGTTACTTTTTTTCAACCAATATTGATTTAAATGCACAAGCTTAATTAGCGCTTTTAACACACAAATTAATCCTTTTTCAACACAAATTTTCCCAAACACATTTTTTTTGTTCATCACAGATTTTTACCATGGCTATTTCAGTTTTAAATTTTATAGAAAATCTTCCGAATCATAAGGATCTATTCAGAATTTTACTCATTAATGAAATGGACTAAACATCGATAAGTACTCCGGCACGTTTAAACTTCATAAGTGACTTCTGTGCTGCACAATGCCTATTTATATTACACGTTGAATAGTCAAGTTGAAAAAATAATTCAAGATTTTAAAGTACGCAGCTAAGTTAAGGCCGCCCATAGGAAATAAGCCTTAAAATATTCCCAAAAAATCAATATAATGTTAATATTTTTTTTATTAGCATGAGTTTTAATTCAATGGAAACTATACTAATGCATATGTATGTATGGGGTCTCATCCGAGTTCGGCCAACGCGACTTCACGTACATCAGCTGTTTGTCACGTGACATGTTTAAAATTAGAAAAAAAATGTACGGATATAAAGATCGTAAAAGTTCAACGATATACGAATAATTTTTCAGCATGAAATTGATCGTGTTTTCTTTAAGACAAATTTCTTAACCCAAAAAGTGCTGGGAGCAACATTTCCATGCCCAAGAAATATATAAAATTTAGCCGGCTTTTGATAAACTATGTGCATTTACACTATACACATTGAAGAAATGTAAAACTACGGAAAAACTCAACAGCGCACAACTTGCTCCCGGCACTTTTCAAAATAGTATGGACAATAGCTACATGTGTATAAAATATTATAATTTATAATCAAGCGTATATCGTTGAACTTTTGAGATTTTGGAGGGGTTGTACATGTGATTGTAGTACGTTTCTGTTTAAAAGTGCATGACTGAGGCTTTATAAGAGACCTAATAGTTATCAATTAAATAAGACTGTGAACTATTGATAAATGCATTCAAAAGTATTAAATCAATTATAGTCAGATCATGCTTACTTAGATTTAATTTTCATATTTTTAGTTCAGCTAATAGCTTTATCTGCATCTCAAGTACAGAGAAACGGCGTGTCAAACTAGCATCTGTTAGTACAGCGAGATCAAGTTGGCTTTGATTTTACATTCGAATAGTGTTGTAATGACAAGATAAGTTACACATTGATTAATATTTACAAATTATCATGAGAAATCAAAGTATGTAAGAGTATATGAAAAAGAAAATTATTATTTATTCGCCAAGATTCATTTGTACAATTTCATCGTGACGTCATAATCGAATTCCCGAGGCTCTGCATTCACTGATCTACCTTGGGTAGCCCTTAACCTAGTTGTGTAATGAATTTTATTTGTTTTATAATTTATTCAAAACCTGTAAATGATTAGTATAGTGTGCTAACCTTTTAATTTTGTTCCGTGATTTTAAAAATATCAGTAGCAGGTTATACAATGTACATGCAAGTAGTTCATGAAATAAACCTGCATCGTATGTACAGAATCGAAAATTTAAGAACTTATATATAACAATCTACAGCTACTGAATATCACAAACTTATCATGTAATTACACACTTTTATGACCTAATTTAAACTATTAAAATTATAACCGGCACCATAGTTAAACATTAATTGTCTTATAATCAGCACTCAGTGCCTTTGAGCAGGGAGGGATCTTTTTTGTGCCAGCACCTAAAGCGACACAGGACCTTGTTTTATACGGTCTCATCGGAAGGACAGGTCCCCATGTCCCACAGTGGGATTCGAACCACGACGTAAGGATCAACTCCTTACTTTGCTACTATAGAACAGACGCTCTAATCACTGCGCTATGCGGGCGACCTTGGGGATATAAAATGAAAACAATGAAGAAAACGGTTAGTAAAAAGTAAGAAGGGGTCGTTTTAAAGTATTATTCTTACGAACTTCAGGGCAAGAATGAGAAACCATATTTACGAAAGCTTCCTGATATAAAAAAGATTACTTTTTTTTCAAATCATGACTAGAGTTTTCCCTTGCAAAGTGATTGTGTATTTTGGGGGGTAGTGTGGATGGAATGGGAATTAAACGGTCTGTTTAACTGTCCATATGTCTGTCTGCCCCTTAAAGCTTTTCCCAGAAGGTCAGGCTATAACATAAAGAAACCAGAAGCTTGTACTCGATACAAAGATTTCAAGTGATCCTAGGATGTGTCAATGTATTTATATATTCAAGGCAATATTACGGCAAATTCAAGGTCACTGGAGAAAGAATTAATGTTTTGTTGCATCATTTATATGTAATCGAGAATATCTGTGAGCTCATACTTGAAACAGAGATTGCTTGTGACAAAAAGGTTTTTTTTTACGATTTTGACTCAGAAAACATTACTTTTTTCATTCTGACTATATTTGTTTAAGTCCATACTTGATACAACTTGCTTATAGTCCGCCGGTTTTCAAATGACTTAAAATAAGGTCATTTTAGCAAATTTAGGGCCAGTGACAGAAAAGTTGTAAAACTCCTGTCAAGGTTATGAGTTTCTAGAAGTTGTTTCAGATTGAGGGTTTGTCTTGACAAAGAGCCAAGGTTATTCTGTTAAAATCAAGGTCACTGACAGAAGAAATCTTTTCTTTTTCACGCTATGAACTTAGTAAGTGAAAATCATTGGAGGCTCTTACTTGTAACATACATTAATTATGATTGAAGGTTGTGTCATGACCCTGATCAAAGGTCTTTCTGGCAAATCAAGGTCATTGACAGAGAAAAAATGTTTAAGCATAACTTTGTAATTAAGATTCACTGGAGGCTCATGCTGAGAAGAAAGGTTGTTCACATTAGAAAGTGCAGTAACCTTGACCCAAGGTCCGTACTTCCTGTCCACAGCTCCAACGGAAGACCTACTCGTTGCTTTGCAACGAGCTCGGCTCTAGTTGTATATATTTTCTTTTATGCCGAAACACAGTACCTTGTGTCACATTCTGGGTCCTGGCAATGGCGCGGACGCCATTCTCACACCAGGGGGAGAATGTGGCAGATACATATTTTATTAATTTTCCATGCATACATGTATTTATTATATACATGTATGGTAAGTATGATTTATTATATTTAATTTGATTTGAAATGCACATGTTGAATAATATAATTATTCAGATTAAAGACTTTAGTGTGCATTCACCCATGTCTGTCAAAGGTGTATATAGGTAGAAATGGCCTTAGGTCATTAATTATATCCAGGCCTATTTTGGATGTTTCTTTTAATTTCATTGGTGTTTTACTTTGTTTTTTACTTGGGGATTGGTTAGTGTTTTTCCCTCCAGAAGGTTCTTGGTTTTCTGGACATTCTTTGTCCAGAGGTTGGTCAGTTTGGATGTGTATTTGTTTATCAGACATTTGACAATCAGACCTTATTCATAGAGACTGACTTTCTTCTCCTTCTGGTAAGTTAACTATTTATTACTAATATTAATTTGATTCTTATATTTCAATTAAATGTCCAATCAGT
>NW_026941071.1:0-13073 GCF_032062105.1 Saccostrea cuccullata
AGTGACCTAATTTTTGGTCGTCATTCTCCGAAAACCCAAGATGCATCAACTAACAAAGTTTGATGATTCTAAGCCAATAAGTACTGGAGATACTTAAATATAGCCATATAATGTCAAAAGTAGGTCACCGTGACCTAATTTATGGTCGTCACTCTCACAAAACCCAAGATGCATCAACTCACAAAGTTTGATGATTCTAAGCCAATAAAAACCAAAGATACTTAAATATAGCCATAAAATGTCAAAAGTTGGTCACTGTGACCTAATTTTTGGTCATCACTCTCCTAAAACCCGAGATGCATCAACTGACAAAGTTTGATGATTCTAAGCCAATTTGTAAAGGAAATACTTAAATATAGCCATAAATGTCAAAAATTAGGTCACCATGACCTAATTTTTGGTCGTCACTCTGAAAACCCAAAATGCATCAACTCACAAAATTTGATGATTCTAAGCCAATAAATACCCAAGATACTTAAATATAGCCATAAAATGTCGAAATTAGGTCACCTTGACCTAATTTTTGGTCGTCACTCTCCAAAAACCCAAGATGCATCATCTTACAAAGTTTGATGATTCTAAGCCAATAAGTACCGGAGATACTTAAATATAGCCATAAAATGTCAAAAGTAGGTCACCGTGACCTAATTTTTGGTCGTCACTCTCCAAAAACCCAAGATGCATCATCTTACAAAGTTTGATGATTCTAAGCCAATAAGTACCGGAGATACTTAAATATAGCCATAAAATGTCAAAAGTAGGTCACCGTGACCTAATTTTTGGTCGTCACTCTCCAAAAACCCAAGATGCATCAACTCACAAAGTTTGATGATTCTAAGCCAATAAATACCTAAGATACTTAAATATGGCCATAAAATGTCGAAAGTAGGTCACCGTGACCTACATTTTGGTCGACATTTTTCAGAGTCCCAAGATGCATCTCCTGACCAAGTTTGATGATTGTAGGTCTGAAGGTAATCAAAAAATGCCTTTTAAACAATTTGAAAACATATGCCTGCAAAATTCTAAAAGTAGGTCACAGTGACCTACTTTTTCTTAAATATGTTTTAAGGTCCCAAGATGCAGCAACTTACAAAATTTGATGATTCTAACCCCTTCAGTGCCTGAAATAATGGGATTTAATGTTTTAAAAAGGTTAAGTCATAAAGTTCAAAAAGTAGGTCACGGTGACCTACTTTTAGGTTGACGTTGTTTAAGGACCCAAAATGCATCAACTGACTAAGTTTCATAATCATAGGCCTTAAAGTGTCTAAAATATGCCTTCAAATCAATTTGAAAACAAATGCCCGCAAAATTTAAAAAGTAGGTCACCGTGACCTACTTTTGAGTTAACATGATGTGAAGTCCTAAGATGCATCAACTTACAAGATTTGATGATCCTAGCCCTTTGCCCCAGGGTCATGCCTTGAAAAATTTTTAATCTTCAACATATCCTTATCCTTGTATGTAAGTTTGGTGAAAATCAGCCTGGCGGTTCTGGAGAAGAAGATTTTTTAGCAACTAGTACTTTTGGTTTTGTTTTCCTGATTATCTCCCCTTGTTTTAGGGTCCCAACCCTTATTTTAGTATAAATGGTAGCCCTTTGGCCAAGGATACCCTGTGGCAAATTTGGTACTGATTGGCCAAGGGGTTCTTGAGTTATGGCCCATATTCTAAAAAGTTAACGCACACCGCACATCGCAGAAATGGCCATAGCATTAGCTCTTTGAGCCTTTGGCTCAGAAGAGCTGAAAATAATCAAATGAGTTATTTTACATTATTTCACACGCACAATTTTTTTTAAAAAAAATAACTTGAATAAGTTATTTTTATATCCTACTTGAACATTGATTTTTGGAAATTCCGTGTTTCCTGCCAATTTGCATTGCATTTTGGGATTCCATTATGTAATACTAGATAAAGTTCACCGACTCCAATGGAGAATTGGTGAGGAGGTGGAGATAAACAGCATTTTACTCCATATCTTGTGGTTTTATCCCATGGTGTATATGTCCAAATTTAATCACTGAATAAAAAATTCCCCACTTTTCCCAAGACTTTGGACACTTTTTCTGCATTGAGCAAGGTTTATATTTAATCAAACATTTGTTTTTGTCTTGGTGCACGAGCAAAATCCTTTGGTGCACGGGGTGTGAAGTTAGGGAGGAATGACAAACAAGAGGCCCAGGGGCCACAGCGCTCACCTGAGCACATCAGGCTTGAATTTACTCCCACCCAGCCCCCCCCCCCCCTCCAGGCGTTCATCATTTGAACAAACTAAAATCTACACTACCTGAGGATGATTCCATATAGATATCACTGATCATAGCTTTGAAGTACTTGTAAAGAAGATTTTAAAAGGTTTCCCTATATATCCCTATGTAAAACTTGGGTTGGCCATTTTGGCCCCACCCTTGCCCCAGGGGTCATGATTTGAACAAACTTGAATCTACACTACCTGAGGATGATTCCACATGAGTTTCATCTTTCCTGTCCCAGTACTAGTGGTTCTGGAGAAGAAGATATTTAAAGATTTTTTATAATATTCCTATGTAAAACTAGGGTCGGTCATTCTGGCCCCACCCTTGCCCTGGGGGTCATGATTTGAACAAACTAGAATTTAAACTACCTGAGGATGATTCCACATGAGTTTCATCTTTCCTGGCCCAGTGGTTCTGGAGAAGAAGATTTTTAAAGATTTTTCCTATATTGTATATATTCCTATGTAAAACTTGGGTAGGCCATTTTGGCCCCACTCTTGCCCCAGGGGTCATGATTTGAACAAACTTGAATCTACACTACCTGAGGATGATTCCACATGAGTTTCATCTTTCCTGTCCTAGTGGTTCTGGAGATGAAGATATTTTAAGATTTTTCATTATATTCCTATGTAAAACTGGGGTCGGCCATTTTGGCCCCACCCTTGCCCCGGGGGTCATTATTTGAACAAATTTAAATCTACACTACCTGAGGATGATTCCACATGAGTTTCATTTTTCCTGGCCCAGTGGTTATGGAGAAGAAGATTTTTTTTAAAGAATGTTCCTATATATTCCTATGTAAAACTTGGGTCGGCCATTTTGGCCCCACCCTAGCCCCGGGGATCATGATTTGAACAAATTTGAATCCATACTACCTGAGGATGATTCCACATGAGTTTCATCTTTCTTGGCCCAACGGTTCTGGAGAAGAAGATTTTTTGAAAATTCCATCAATTTTAAACAAATTCATGATTATCTCCCCCTGGAAAAGGGCATGGCCCTTCATTTGAACAAACTTGAATCTCCTTCATCCAAGGATACTTTGTGCCAAATTTGGTTGAAATTGGCCCAGTGGTTCTTGAGAAGAAGATGAAAATGTGAAAAGTTTACGACGACAACGACGACAGACAACAGACAAAATTTGATCAGAAAAGCTTCCTTGAGCCTTCTGCTCAGGTGAGCTAAAAAAAACTTAAATAAGTTATTTATTTATTAAAGCTTTTTTGGAAAAATAACGTGTTTGAGTTATTAAGGTTGGGAAAAAGTAGGTCATAGCAAAGAGAAGTAACTCATTGAGACAAAAAAATAACTCATTTGAGTTATTTTTGAAAATAACTTGTTTAATTTATGCCCCTGACTGATAAATAGAATAATGATCCTTGCTTAATTAAGTCCCTTCAAACTAGTCTCAGAAACTGTATTTGGGGTAGCATTTTGAGAGTATTTTACAGAAATTTCTATTTTTAGTAACCAAGGCAATAATGTTCATCAAAATAAAAAAAAGTGATAAACAGGAATATGCATCTCAGTGTAGTCTACTTGTGTGCCAAGTTATATTGAAAGGCTAATTGTATTCGGCGCGTCGGCGCGCTCGCGCAACAGATTTCGTATATAAAATTTATCGCTTATACAATATTTGTCAACATCGGGCTCTATATTTCACTCGATATTCCTATACTAATCAAAGTACTGAAAGTATCCATAGGAGTTGGTTTTGACGAGTTTCAATAAAATTTAATGTTTGATACTTCACAACTTTTTCAAATTATGTTCATTTATGCTTCATAAGAAAGATGTGAGAATTAAATGAAAAAGATTCTACAGAGTCAAAAAGGTAAGATTGTTTTGATCACCATAACCTTAGAATGATATGCTAAAAAAGTAAGACTTTTTTTCTGTTCTATTATTTTTTATAAATGTTAAAGTATTTTTCTGAACTAAAGTTTGTTTAAAAGGGCTATTAATAGCAAAACCGTTTCTGTAACTAAAGTTACTCCCCATCCTCTAATAAGGACAAGTTAATCTTGAATAGTATATTTTTAATATTAAAAAGGCATCTTGTTCAAACACTTAATATACCAATATAGGTTAGCATATTACCATGAAAATCAAGTCTTTAAAAGGAGGTTAAACTCTAGAATATAGGGTCATAATGTAATACTGGTAATTTTAATTTGTTACATTGGCGTCGGAAGCAAATTGAAAGGGGGGGGGGTTAAGTGAAAGAAAAAAAATAAATTTCGAACCTGAAAAATCTAAGCAAGGAACCCCCCCCCCCAAATAAAAAATGTAAAATGTGTCTATTGTCCAAACAAGAAAATCCTATTTCGTGAAGGGGGGGGGGCGAACTTCTTTCAGTACCAATTTTTTCTTTCAAACATCATAGGCGTCGGAACCGGGGGGCCCACTTTTTTCCCAAATATATACTTAGCATAGACTTAGCCCCGCCCCCCCTCCCCACTTTTTTTCCAAAGATATATAGTATAGACATAGGTTTAGCCCCACCCACCCCCCTTTCTACAGACACGTCGCAGTATAGGTAAGAAATGAGGAAAATGTGGTGTTTCGAAAATAGGATTTTCGTGTTTGGGAAATTGACATTTCCTTCGTTTTTTTTTTTTTTTTTTTTGGCTTGTCAGGTTTTTTGAGAAGGTTTAAATTTTTTTTTTTACACTTAGCCCCCCCCCTTTCAATTTGCTTCCGACGCCAATGAACATTACCACTTACACTACCAATCACCTTTCTTTTAGGACTACACTGCCTTGCCTGATAAGAGTTAAGGGAGGGGGGGACTAAATGAACCTACGCCCCAATGTTTAATACCTATATGTTGTCAATATTTATACGCCACCCCCCCCCCCCCCCCGATTCCGATGCCTATGTGTTATGTATAAAGTTGATTTATAACAACAAAAGCACTAAATGTTTTTACTGCTATATTTTAATTTTGGAGATATAACTATTAATATATAATATGTATGTCGAGAGAGAGAAAAGAGAGAATAGGTTAACTGAAAAAAAAGCACTAAATTTCGGATTACACTTGCACAAATCGTGGTTAGACATGCATGGATCAAAGGGGATCCGGATCCCTGGAAAATTTATTTTTTTTTAAATTGACATAGTAAAATTACTAAAACTATGTTTCAAATCCTTTTCCCCTTCCGATTTGAGCCACCACCTTCTAAAGAAAAAATTTTCTGGATCCACCTAACCAAAAAAATACAATCGGGCTTGGGGTTTCGACTTTAATATAACCAATAATGCTTAAATTATAAATAAAATCGCTGTCATTTGAGTGTTTTAATGCAGGGAGAAAATACTTGTGTGATAATGGGATGAGATGGACGCGCTGGCGCGCCGACGCGCCGAATACAATTAGCCTATTGAAATGACAGACCAAAACTGTAAGAAGAGTAGCATTTTGAAAAATTGTTTACAGACAGATGGACAGATAGACGGACGCCGGACGCATTACTATCGCATAAGCTCTTCTGGTCTCTGATCAGTAGAGTTAACCAGAAGTCTCTGTTAAGACTGTAGCTCTACTGGTTTGTACTTATAGCAAAGGATGAAAAAAGAAACCATTGCCGTCAGACCAAAACTGTAGAAGGAGTAGCATTAAAAAGAATTTAATTGAAAAGTTTATTTTTTAATTAACCATGGCAACAACGTTCATCGAAATCAAAAACTGATGCACTATTTTATGTATCTTAGTGTAGTCTACCTGTGTGCCAAGTTATATTGAAATCAGATAACAACTGTAGGATGAGTAGCGTTTTAAAGAAATTTCAAAGAAAATTCTATTTTTAGTAACCATGGCAACACCGTTCATCGAAATCAAAAACGGATGCACTATTTTATGTATCTTAGTGTAGTCTTCCTGTGTGCCAAGTTATATTAAAATCAGATCACAACTGTAGGGGGAGTAGCGTTTTAAAGAAATTTCACAGAAAATTCTATTTTTAGTAACCATGGCAACAACGTTCATCGAAATCAAAAACGGATGCACTATTTTCTGTATCTTAGTGTAGTCTACTTGTGTGCCAAGCAATATTGGAATCAGATCAAAACTGTAGGAGAAGTAGTGTTTTAAAGAAATTTCACAGAAAATTCTACTTTTAGTAACCATGGCAACATCTTCATCGAAATAAAAAAATCAATGCACTATTTCATGTATTTTAGTGTAGTCTACTTGTGTGCCAAGTTATATTGGAATCAGACCAAAACTGTAGAAGGAGTAGCCTTTAAACAAATTTCACAGAAAATTATATTTTTAGTAACCATGGCAACATCGTTCATCGAAATCAAATTCCGATGCAATATTTCATGTATCTTAGTGAAGTCTACTTGTGTGCCAAGTTATATTGAAATCAGATCAAAACTGTAGGAGGAGTAGCGTTTTGAAAAATTGTTTACAGACAGACGGACGGACGACGGACACCTTACTATCGCATAAGCTCTTCTGGTCTCTGACCAGTAGAGTTAAAAAATCATACCCTTGATTGTTTTTCCAGTAACATCAAATATGTCAGCCTGGACATCAATTCCTCTGGTTGACTTTGAACTCTCCAGAATTTCTTTCAGGTCGATGCCTTTCAGTCTTTCTAGTAAGGTTGACTTCCCACTACCTGCACACCCAATGATCATCCCAGAGGCGTGGTACATGGTCGTCTCCCCTTTCTTAAGATTTTCAATGAAATTCCTCACTGATTCTTCTCCTCTCATCAAAATCTGCATTGGTACACCAACTATAATAAAATAAAACATCTATCATTGTATCACTGTTCTACTAGTTTGTACTGCAAACGGGTGCAGTTTATGCACACTTGTTTTTTCTTAAGTATTCTTTTTATAAGCAAAGTTAATAATATTGATAAGTAGGTCAAACATGGAGGTCAAGGTCATAAGTTAAAAATAGTAACAAGCTAAAAAAAAAATGTTGATGGCAATGCACAAAATTAAATATGAAAGAACTTTTTCTTCATTAACAAAAGTTATTTGGAAAAATTGATAGTATTTGTTTATCAATTAGCCTGAAATATGCATTTATATTTAATCTATGAAATTTATACACCAATGACTAAAGCTTAACACATTCTTTAAATAGAATCTTGGATCCAGATATCTAAATACAGGTCAAATTATGCCATTTAATTATTATTATACTGATTAGTTGATGAGTATCATGATGGTTCCAAATTTTGAGTGAGCTGAGTTACACAATGTTTTCATGATCTTTTATATTGAATACTGTTTAATATCTACATATCCTTCATTTTACATGGTATATACTTAATAGGGGAAGTTATAAAAGAAAGACTCACAATTTTTAAATACATCCTCATGTATTGTTGTATCCTGCCATGTTGGATGGATGAAAATATCCTCTCCAAGTCTTTCTATCAATTGTATTGTGTGTCGTGGTGATAACCAGCAAAAGACTTCCCCCTCTTTCTTTGGATAAACCCATGACCTGCAGTACTCAGCGATGTTGTCTTTTTCTGCCGAAGTCAGAAAAATATCCACAAAACCTGGATTTTTAGTGAATCTAAGGAAACTGGTGTGTTTAAAGAAATCAGAAGAAAACTCAACATTCATTCCGTCCTGTCTCAGTATTGGTTTGTACTTCTTTAAGTTGCTAAGATTAAATGGCTTCTGAATCTTCTTGAATTTGAAAACTTTAGCAACAGCATTATACTTCTCTATCCAGAGTTGTTCTTCCAGATTTAATTTGTATGAAGGGCAAAGCAAAAGGCACATCAAAACTGCGTCTCCATCTACAAATAAACAGAAAGTCCCATGTACCACAACACTCACTTTAGTTTTGGCTGGAGAAAAAGCAGAAATTAATTAAGTATTTAAAGTTAAAAAATACAAGTGATCCACATCTATCCCTCGAAGTGGGAGGGGTTGAATAAACTCGCATTGACACTTCTTTAGAATGTTTTCATATTTTTTACTATCAGGATTCAACTCTACAGCAGATGTTCTACTATTTTCCAGCAAGGGTGCCCCATAATTGGTTAGAATTTCAGAGAAGGAAAGAATTTTCAAATGCTAGCACAAGAGGCACGCTGGACATACACAAAAAAAGAAATATATTTAGTTCACCTGACTCAACTGATCTAATGGAAAGGTAAACTCTTATGAACGATTAGCTAAGGGGTGGCCACACTGTAGCTTGAACTTACAACCCTAAAATTTAAAATCCAACGCTCTACTGACTGAGTTAACAGTTTAATCCACTAGCTGGTGTTAGTAGGAGCGTGGCCTCACTTATTACATATATACAACACCTGGCAACTATAAACTCTTACACTCTCAAAAATAAATGTCTAGATTTTTAAAAATAAAACACATTCTGCATGCATTATTACAAACCTTTTTCCTTGTGAATTTCTCTGAATAATTTCTCAATATTTCTAACATCATGTTTTTTATGATCAGATGTCAAGATGCACATTATACACAAGGTGACGTCACACGGGATACAGAACTGGGATAACGGACGGCTTGGATGTTTCCTGCATTTGAAATCCTTCAGAGGGAGATCTTTTGAGAAGAAAATAGGAATATGCACAAGATACTAAGACATACATTTTTAGCATTTCAACATTATCATATAATTTTATTTTCCTTGTGTTCCCCCATATCAATTGTAAGGCTGACATTATATTTAGATTTGATTACAGTACACTAGTCAGGAACATTTTTAAATTTTTTTACATCTTTTAAGTAACATTTACATGTTGTGAAGTATAAGGTGTCAACTGCTATGTAAATCATTAATTTTTTATTCTTACACTAAAACATTCTGGGAAGATGATGCAACTTAGTTATAACCACTTCCATTAGTGAACACTTTATGTAATATACATGTACGATGTCAGCCCAGTACACAGTGTAGATTTACTGAACACAGAAATACACAACATTCCTAGACAGATCTGTGTTAATGTCACTGGTGTGTATATCAAAATCATGTCTTCTGTTTATAAAACTATATAAAAAATACTGTAGAGACAGAATTAGAATACCCCCCTTTCATACCCTTTATCTTCTAATCCCCCACTCCTCCCCCACCATACCCATTGAATAGTTGAGTAATCCCTAGATTCCATTTCCTAACAGTTTTAGTGACATATAAACAGTTAAACAAACATTCAACCAACACATTAAATACCCTTCCATTCATCATATTAGTAGCATACTACATATATAATGTAAAGTTATTTTTAGAAACAAATCACTCGTTACAACCACATTTTAATTATTTATAACTGATGAACATATATTAATATTTTAAATAATGTATCTAGTTATAATTCATACATGTAAAATTATAAAAATACTTTATAATTCATAACTCCCCATCTTAGAAATATTATTTGTCTACTTAATAGTCATCAAACTAAACTAAACATGTTGTATTATAAAACTGAAAACAATCCATGAAATGATTCAGTAATGGCTTTCCCAATAATTATCAGATTGTCTTTATCATATTGTGTACACACAGTATTGTAAAACAATTGAAATACATGTAATTAAAAATGCTGAAGTATAACTACATGTAACTACATTATTACTTACCAGTCAGAGAGTCTGTATCTACCACTCTGTATAGGATGACTTTGTTGTTGTTCCATTCCCCTACCCACAGTAGATTAGTGTCATCATCATAACTCAGGCCCCGTGGTTTGTATATCCCGTGTTGTGATGTCTTTATCTCTGTCAGATAGTGACCGTCACTATCTAACATCAGTACTGACCTGGTGATCTCATCACAGACCAGGATGTGTGACAGCGCGTCAGTACAGATTCCACGTGCCCATAGTCCTGATCCTGATGGAGGACCTGTGTACGAGAATCGGTAATTACCGTCACGATCTGTCACCACTACAGCATTACGGAACCAGTCAGACACAATAACATCTCCATTGCGGTTCTCTGTGATGTAGAGAGGTCCTTTATACAGTCCCTGACCTGTGATGTTGTTGTACTGTATGGTCTGGATGTTTTCTCCTGTGGAGTTATACCGCACTACCTTGCCTGTATATGGCCGTGTATCACGTCTCCACATCGCGACCAGCAGGTGTCCAGTGGAGGGGGAGCTGTAGACACTCAGTGGTCCCCATAGTGATCTGTTGTACTTTATTATCGTAGTCTTTTCTTTGTTCTCTGTAGACAGTTTAGTGATGTTAGATTCCCTGTCTATATAAATTAGATCACCGTCATAATCCACAGTGTGTCCTCCCACATCACTACGTATATCTGTCACGTGATCTAGTTCTTCTCCTGTAGTGTTTGTCAGTAAAAGATTGCCATAATCACTGGTCCAGACCCGGTCTGATGTTACACGTGAAATGTGACTACACCCTCTAACACCAGACACGGTGACAGATTTCTGTAACACTCCTCTATACATTATTGACAGCAGACCTCTATTTCTTTATGCTGATGTTTTATAACAGAGTTGATTTCTTCAGTCAGGGAGATCTCTCTGTAAATTACAACAGTGTAACAGAATTATCTACATCAGATAGACGTCTATCTGTAAATTACAACATTGTACTACAATTATAAACATCAGTTACACGTCTCTTCATATAATGTAGGCATACTGGTATATCAACATGATCAATATCTTAGTTTTAATAACATAAAGAATTATATTGAATTAAGATACAGAAAAACATAAATACCTTTACACTGAGTACTGAATCCTTTACAAATCTCACTGTAAGCATATATCACTGTCTTAGTCTTAATAACATGAAGAATAAAATTGTATTAAGCATGTTAAGGGAAAGATAAATACAAATACCTTTACACTGAGTACTTTTTTTTAAATCAGGATATCTCTAGCAGGGTCCAATTGTTCACCATAAGTCTGATCTAAAATTCAATATTGATAAATAATAACATTGTTGAAACTGAAGATTTATATTTCTCAAGTTACAAGTATAATAATTTATCAACTGAAGACATTTTCAATGAAAAAAAATATAAAAAACATTTATACCCATTACATTTTTTTTTCATATATCAGGATAATGAATTCATTTGAAATATTAAATGTCAACTATCTCTAGTAGAAGAGAGAAGAACTTTAAAATTTACACACTGTAGCATGCTAAAACATGATAAACTATGTCTTCTTTATACGCAGTACCGTTAAGGCTTCCCGGTGCTGAAAATGTATTTATAACGTAACACTGCATTGCAAAGTTGATTTTGAGTTTTATTTGTAAGTTTTGTACTTCAGTACAACAAATTCATATAGAGAATGATCTAGGCTATTTATAAACATATTTGTTACGATGTCACATGACCTTCTTGATCACGTGACGGTAATTTCTTCTTTTTGGAAATGTTTCTCATAAATCGCTTCGGCGCAGGCTTTTAACACAATTATTATTATATTTTTGTCACATAAATAACTCAGTGCATACTTGTGAAACCGAAAAGTGCTTGGGAAATTTTAAACATTTTCTTTGGGACAATTTATTTTATATTAACTTTAACTTAGCGACAAATCTGAGGGTATTTTCCGCTGAATATCGTCATTTGTTTTAAAACAAAGCCATCATTCATATTTCCCAAGCAGGATTCAGTTAGAGGGGAAACTCCTCTTACATATTCCACAAACGATATTAGATAAATCCTCCTTAACAACCTGCGCAAGGCTCTTTTATACACATATTATGAATTCTGTCTCTGTTTACGGGTGTAAAAAAGGGTAATTGTCAAAAGTATATTTCCGTTCGTAGTTTGAACACACCGACTCTTATACAAGAGTAATGAAGCAAAGCTATCTTAATTATTCGGATATATTCCACTTTTAAAAAAAATCATAAAAACAACTTTCTTTTAAACTAGCATTCTGCAATTTTATATGCAGATTGAAATGAGGTGTAAAGTTTATGACACTCTCCCTATTATTACAGCTCAAGTATGCAGCGACTTTACGTCATTTTCAATTATGACGTCATACATTTGTAGTTCAGAGAAGTTCATGCGGAGAGTACACTACAATATTCTCTGGGAAGCCTTATCGTACCTGCGTAGACTTACAACATTGTCAATGAGCAGTATTAAATGTAAATTTTCGTGATGGTGACACAATAAATAGGTAGGTATGGTCTACAGTGTGTTGTGACATGTTTATAAATATAGTAACAGAGAATTGTATACCTTTACCACACTGATTTCTTGTATCTGGTAAAAACTGTATACATGTACAGGTAGCCTCCATTTATCTTGTTACTCTGTTCTGTTTAAAAAAAATAAAGAATATATTATTGTTCAGCATTGTTACAAAACATACATCTCTTCAGCTTATATTATTTAAATAAAAAGAAAATCGTCTTCATTATGAAATTAAAAATTCTAATGATAGCTTTCATCTGACAGGGATTTATCGTTCCAGCAATTTTTAAACAAAAGGACCATAGGCCACATCGCTCACCTAGGTAACTGATCTTTAACAGATTTCCCAATATGTAAGACCTATTGAAACCCTGCCCTATCCCTAGAAGTCATGATTGAACAAATTAGAATCTACACTATCCCAGGATGCTACCACATAGGTTTCAGCTTTCTGGCCCAGTGGTTCTTGTGAAAATCTTAAAAGTTTTTCCCCTATATTTAAATGTTAAAATTGGATTCCCTATTGTGGCCCTGTCCTACCGCTAGGGGTCATTATTTGAACAATTTATAATCTACACTATCCCAGAATGCCCCCATGTAAGTTTATAATTTAGATTCCACACTACACCAGAATATTTCTACAAAAGTTTCAGCTTT
>NW_026941072.1:0-12924 GCF_032062105.1 Saccostrea cuccullata
AAAAAGATTTCTCACTGCTCAATGACCCTGAGTGCCGAATATTGGTCTACATTTACAATCTGCCACCGGCAAGTGGACAATGGCATTTCCATATGAGTGAAAGGTTCCCAAGAGGGAGTTAAACAACAAACAAACAGTCACTTAAAAATTCACTTTTATGTTAACACAAATTTTTATATTTTTTTGTTTTTATTTTTTGTGTTTTAAATCCCTTTCCTAATTCTTCACTCATTTGGAGACGCCACCACTTATCCACCATGCATAAACCCACATATGGGGGTGCGGAATGTTTACATACGGGGGTGCGGAATTCGAAGCGGAATTTGCAATGTTCGTTGACCTGATAAGCTTTCTTAGTACGGTGATTGAAATGAAAATAATCCTAAATACACTTGCGGCGGAACACAGTGATATCACAGCTTACTGTTACTCGTTTACCAGCTCGGGACTCGTCCTAGAAATACACGAATACTTATGCAATATCTGGCAAGAGCATGCGGGGACGCAAATTTGACCATTTCTTTGTCAAAATTGGTGCATATATCACTCAGCTTCATTTGACTAATGTGAGGGACTTCTAGATATGAGTTTGGTCCAGACACATTAATGTGTCGGAGGATTACACCTCAAATAAAGTGTACAGACGTCAATTTAAATGTGTGGAACTCGGGGGTAAAGATTTTAGTGGAGGCTGGGGGAAGGAATATAAATCTCCAACTAATGGAAATAAATCGTTTCTACAAAAATTATGTTGATTATACAAGTAATGAATTACTACAATCAATTCATTAAACTCTCTCATAATTTCATATACCGTTTCCATGAATAAGAGCGCTTTAGCGCATATTTAAACTGTTTACTAGACATCTATTTGTATATTTCGACATAATCTAATTTTAGTTGTAACACGTCATTTGATTGGATAAAAGATTTGATAAAATTTTATATTGTATCACATAACTTGGCTACGTTACAATGAGCTACGATACGTTTATACTCCGCTTGACGTTAATTTTAAAATTAATTATTTGCTCAGTTTTAAGCCATTTTTGGAGGAAAAATTGTCTCTGTCTACACTGAAATTATAGGGAATGACGCCTAATGTAACCTATGTTATGCGATACATATATATACATAACTTTTTTTAATTATGTTTTATCGTATATTATAGGTTAAGATAAGCTTCATTCCTTAAATATATTTAAGGTATACATATTTTTCTTTTACAACTAAATAAACACTTGAGCAATAGTTTAGAGTGCATATAACATATATACTACTTGTTAGTCCATTATTTACACATTGAATTGACGACGGTGTTTCCAGGGGCATACGGCGGGTGTGACCGGTCGGCAGGGGATGCTCACTCCTCCATGATACCTGGTCTTACTTCTGACGTTAAGCAGATCTGTGTTTGTTTTGCTCATGTTTTGTATTGTTTTATGAACTTTTGATCTTGAACACTGTTCATTATCTTCATATGTTTCATGTCTATAGAACTGATTTAGAATTTTAAATACGAGTGTTCATGCAGTAAAGTTAAATATACTGACTATTTAAAGATGTGCTAACAAGGTGTTCAGAAGGCGTTCAGAGTGCCCATATCTTCAAATATATATTAAAATCATATTCAATTTGTGAAAATCGAATTTAGAGTAAATTCTTCATTTTTGATTGATTGATTGTATATTGTTTAACGTCCCTCTCGAGAATTTCACTCATATGGAGACGTCACCGATGCCGGTGAAGGGCTTCAAATTTAGACCTATACTCGGCACTCAGGGCCATTGAGCAGCGAGGGTTCTTTATCGTGCCAACGCCTACCGTGACACGGGACCTACGTTTTTAAGGTCATATCCGAAAGACCCGTGACTTTCACTTCTAGTGCCGAGCGCTTGGCGAAGGAACAGTCACTACCTATGTTTACGTCTTAGGTATGACGCGGCGCCGCGATCGAGAATCGAACCCGGGCCTCCCGATCACGAAGCGAACGACTCTACCACTAGGCTACCGTGATCGGTTTTCATTATTGAAATTATGATAAACAAAACCTTTCAGAGAAAAATTTTCTCGAAAAAAAAAATTAGTCCAGACCTGTTGTTGTAAATGGTATTCGTGGGGTTCGAACCCATAGCAATATAAACATTGAATATCACTACAGGCCCTTGAGGGCTGAACCCCCTTCCATTTTGTCTTTTGAAATCTGGGATTGACACACTTTTTCCAAGTTTTTAAATATTTTTTTTAGTATTATGAGCATTACTTGATACATGTATTGATAATGTAACCCTTTTGTTTCTATAAGCCTTCTTAAATATATCGTTTTAGACTGATACAGTCGAAAATGATATTACTAGTACACTTTTCCCGATGAAAAGTGGAGTGGACTCTTAACTACATCAGATTGTAAATGTACTTAAAGTTTTTCTCCGAAAAAAAATCGAATGTTGTGTCATAGAAATGTATTCTAAAAGATAGTGGGTCTTTCCTCCATGTTTTGTTAATTAACCACAAAATGTACATTTTACGCAAACTTCTTTTAAAAAAAAATGAAAAATAAAGGCCCACTGCAATCGAAAAATTGTGTTAAAGTATGAGGAAATGAATCCCTTTGGCCTCTTAAGTGTACTAGCATGTATGTTATTTATTCATTGTAAGGTTTCATCTTTTTGTAAGATTTTTTTTTTCAAATTGTGGAGATTTTTCAAAGTGTTGGTTGTTACAGATGAATGAACTTGTGTTATAATTGAATTTTATTATTTCACCTTCATATTTGTCGCACCATAGGATAAGCTTGCCATATTCGACTATTTTTCGTAGTATTACAAATGATAGATGGTGATAATGTTCAGATTAATATAGATCTGTTGTGTGAGAAATTGAATAAATTAGTAATTCACCTATTCTCACATAATACGGCCACATGCAGTCTGACTTTTGTCAAAAAAATAAAGTCATTATTTTGGGGAAAAGTCGGTGTTTTTAAGCAAACAAAACATTGGAGAATTATTTTTTTGAAAAATCAGAACTCAACCATGCACGATAACAAAAATATTCAATAAGTTATAAAGGTAGGGTATTTTCCTTTGTAATTTACGTTATTGTCTTAGGTCGATTTAACCCCCTGTAAAAGTCTTTTTATTGCCAAAATGAATATTAAAATTTATCTGGGTTTTTTAGAACTATATTTGTACTCAAAAAAATATATCAACAATTTTGTTTTTTCGCCAGTGTTTTTCTCTTAATTTGTAATTAACAAATGTTGTTTGCTTTAATTTTAAACTGGAATAATTCTGTTCTTTTTCGCTAAAAATTTTTAAATCGAATTTCTATCCGACTTAATTTTATGATTTTGAATCCTGAAGAGAAAAGGATTTTAAATTTTACTTTGGTAAGAAACTGTGAAAATTCTATATCATTTCTCCTAAAGAAATATATTGATAACGTAAATTACAATTTCATTGCTATTCAAACCAAAAATTAATATTTTCTTGAAATTTATTTCCACCCATTTAAATGACATACAGTATTTTCATTGTTGTGAGATGTGTATTGTTTCATTATGTATATAATTAGTAACATTAAGTTTCTTGAACATTCCAGAGTGGTCAACATGTTTGGTCATTTTATCTAGAACATTCTTAAATTTTGTATATGTCCAGATTGTTCCAGTAATATCATGTTTTAACAATTTCTAGAATATTCTAGATTTATAATACTGTATAAATACCCTGTCAATTCAATGCAAATACAATAATTGTGGATACTTTGTCGTATGAGCACTATTGAGATATAAATGGGATATATTTTCACTGGGACATTGTGTGCAGCAACGGACACTCTGATGTATGTATTTTTAGATTCTTGCTAAGTTTGTACTTTATGTTTCATATACTTATTATATAATACTGTAAATAAATTATTGTTAAGTTTAAATTGTGTTATTGATCTTTGCTGGCATTTAGGGTAATTCTGACCCATAACAGAATTGGGGGCTCGTCCGGAATAAAGAATTTCTTGCACTTTTGCAGTTTATTGTCAGAATTTTGTTAATTGAATCGTTAAATTAAATTATAAGCCAGCTGAAATCAAGATGGTATTTTCGGTCACAGATTTTCTTATTTCACCAAGTGTTCAGGTTTTTGATACGTTAAAAAAAGATGACTTGATCACGTTAGGTTTGCATGTAGGGTTAGATGTTAAGTCTTCTCAGAAAAAGCAAGACATTAGAATAAAGGTTGCAAACAAATTAGTTGAAGAAAACATCTTTGGAAAATACGACCTTCCAGAATATACAGTTAAATCAGAGCTAGAATCTTATAAAATGTCAGAGTTTCAGTATCAGGCAGAGTTAGAGAAATTGCGATTTGAACGAGAAAAATTAGAAAGTGAAAGAGAAGAACGAGAGCGTGAACGGAAATTTGAATTTGACAAATTAGCAGCAGAAAGAGAAGAGCGAGAAAAAAGAGCGTGAAATGAACTTTGAGTTAGAGAAATTAAGATTACAGCACCAACCAGAACCTTCATTTGTCAAGAATGAATTTGACGCAGCAAAAAATATTAGGTTAGTTCCGAAATTTCAAGAAAAATCTGTAGACAAATATTTTCCCCTATTCGAAAAAGTCGCAGAGAATCTTAAATGGCCACAACATGTTTGGTCAACAATGTTACAAAGTGTACTGGTTGGCAAAGCAGCTGAGGTATACTCTGCACTAGGGGTAGCTGAAAGTTCAGACTATGAGAAGGTCAAAGCAGCAATATTAAAAGCATATGAATTAGTACCTGAAGCATATAGACAAAAATTCAGAAAGTATAAGAAGTTTGAAAATCAAACATTTGTTGAATTTTCACGAGAGAAAGAAGATTTATTCGATCACTGGTTTAGATCTAAGAAACTTGATAAAATTTTTGCTAATTTGCGCCAAGTCATCCTGGTAGAAGAGTTTAAGGAATGTGTTCCTCAAGATTTGAAAACACATTTAGAAGATAAGAATGTGAAAACTCTTGAGAGGAACAGTCATATCTGATACTTATGCTCTGTCTCATAAAAAGAATTTTGTATCAAGATCTCAGACTAGCAGTAATTCTACCAATTCAGACACATATAAAAAGAGTGGTTCAGGGTCTCAGTCTTCCACAATTTCCCAGTCTCCATCCCAAGGTGGTTTTAAGTCCGGTCCAGGACGTGTTGAAGTATCGTCTGGAATAGGGTCACTTCCTACATGTAGTTATTGTAAGAAAAAAGGTCATCTGATCAGTGAATGCTTTAAACTTAAGAGAAAAAATGATTTTGATAAAACTCAACCACATGCTTGTGCGGCAGTTAGAGGTGATAGAGAAACCTAGTTTCGATTTGTTCTGACACTCCTGATGTCCAGGGTTCACAGTCCAATTCTATTGATTCTATGGAGGATTATAAGCCCTTTATGTCTCAGGGATTTGTTTCACTCGGTGACTCTAGCGAAATGAAACCTGTCCAGATTTTGAGAGATACTGGTGCTGCGCAGACGTTATTGTTAGAGGGCGTGCTTCCTTTGTCTGAGCAGACTTCTACTGGTGGGTCAGTTTTATTACAGGGTGTGGAGCTAGGCGTCATTGATGTTCCCCTGCATAGAATTAGTTTGAAGTCAGATTTAGTTACTGGACCTGTTATAGTAGGTGTTCGACCTACTCTTCCCGTTCCAGGCATTTCTTTGTTGCTAGGCAACGATTTAGCTGGTGAAAGTTGTACCAGATCCTATAGTTTGTGAGAAAATCAATCCAGATGTCATGTGTTGTGATGAAGATGATGACATATATCCAGCCTGTGCTGTTACTAGAGCGATGGCCAGAAAACGAGAAATGGAGGCAGACCATACTCAAGCCTTTGACGAGATGAATTCCTCTACTGATATTTTGATTTGAATGACACTTTCTTATTTGACCTTGATGGCACTCAAACAAGCATGGAACCACAAAATATCAAGAAGCCAGTGACGAATGAACCTTTACCAAAATTTAGTGGTGATGAAGATGAGTCAAATCTACCAGAAAGCCAAGACAAGGATATCATAAGCCGAGAGCAGTTGACTTTCAGCACAACATAAAGACCCAGATATCATCCAACTAAGTAAGAGGGCACTACCACCAGAAGAGGCCACTAAAGTTGGAGAATGCTTCATATGAAAGATGGCATCCTTATGCAAAAATGGCGACCACCTGCCGCTTCCTCAGATGAAGTGTGGCGTGTTGTTCACCAGATAGTGGTCCCAGCTGCTTATCGTCGAGATGTCATGAGTTTAGCTCACGATACACCTATGGCAGGTCATTTAGGTGTCAATAAGACTTATAATAGGATTTTGAGTCATTTTTATTGGCCTAAGCTAAGAAAGGATGTTTCGAAGTTTTGCAAGTCATGCCATGTCTGTCAGATGGTAGGTAAACCAAATCAGAAGATACCATCTGCTCCTCTCCAACCCATTCCAGCTTTTGAAGAACCGTTTAGTCGAGTATTAGTGGATTGTGTAGGACCTTTGCCTAGGACCAGATCTGGAAACCAGTATTTACTTACCATTATGTGTACATCCACTCGATTTCCTGAAGCCATACCTCTAAGGAATATAAAGGCAAAGAGCATAGTTAAGGCCCTAACCAAGTTTTTCAGTTTTGTAGGAGCACCCAAGGCAATTCAGTCAGATCAAGGCTCAAATTTTATGTCGGGGTTGTTCCAGCAAGTCATGCATGAGTTGGGTATAAGGCAATATAGATCAACTGCTTATCATCCTGAATCCCAGGGAGCGCTAGAACGTTTTCATCAAACCCTAAAAACAATGCTGAAGACCTATTGTTACCAGTATGAAAAAGACTGGGATGAAGGGGTTCATCTTGTGTTATTTGCTGCACGAGAAGCAGTCCAGGAGTCTCTTGGGTTTAGTCCTTTTGAATTGGTGTTCGGTCATACAGTTAGAGGTCCTTTGAAATTGTTGAAGGAAAAGTGGCTGACTTAGACTAGTGATCTTAATCTTTTAGATTATGTGTCTGATTTCAAAGAAAAACTTTACAATGCTTGTAAATTAGCACAAAAAAATTTGAAGAATTCTCAGATGAAAATGAAAATGTGGTATGACAAAGATGCCAGAAATAGGGTGTTTAGGCCAGGTGATAAGGTTCTTGTATTTTTACCTATTCCTGGTCATCCTTTACAGGCCAGATTTTATGGCCCTTATGAAATTGAAAGCAAGATCAGTGATGTAAACTATGTAGTTAAGACACCAGGTCGACGTAAAGAGAAACGGGTTTGTCACATTAACATGTTAAAAGAGTATTTTGAAAGGTGTGACCGAAATTCTGTAAAACCAGTTTCCACTTTAGCCAATGCTAAGACTGTTCAAAATTATATTGAAAGTGATACGAGTGTAGAAATGAATGAGAAAGATTGTAATCAGAGTGTTCGTTTGAAAAACTCAGAAATTTTGGCTGATTTTGATGCCAAACTTGGACATTTGAACATTCACCAAAAAGAACAAGTTAAAAACTTGATGAATGAGTATCATCAAATCTTCTCGGATGTTCCAAAGAAAACTAATGCAGCTTGTCATGATGTTATAGTTGGCGACGCTCTGCCTATCAAACAACATCCGTACCGTCTGAATCCAATAAAATTGCAGTACCTAAGAAGGGAAGTGCAGTACATGTTTGACAATGACATTGTTGAACCTAGTAAAAGTGATTGGAGCTCACCGTGTATTCTTGTACCAAAACAGGACGGTTCGTACCGATTATGTACAGACTTTAGAAAGGTGAATTCTGTTACCAAAACTGATTCATATCCAATACCTAGAATCGATGACTGTATTGACAACATTGGAAACGCGAAATTTGTCAGTAAATTTGACCTGTTGAAAGGCTACTGGCAAGTACCGTTAACAGAAAGAGCAAAAGAAATATCTGCTTTTGCTACACCAGATGGACTTTACCAGTATAAAGTAATGCCTTTTGGCATGAAAAACGCACCGGCTACATTCCAAAGAATGATTCACTCCCTTCTTCAAGACCTTGAGGGATGCGAGGCCTACATTGATGATGTCGTCATATACAGCAACACATGGGATGAACATCTCCGAATCATGCGTGCTTTATTTGACATTTTAGCTAAAGCAAATTTAACTGTGAACCTTGAAAAGAGTGAATTTTGTCATGCTTATGTAGAGTATTTAGGTCATAAAGTAGGTCAAGGTTATGTTACACCCATAATGGCTAAAGTGGAAGCTATTGCAAAGTTCCCGATTCCTACAAACAAGAAAGAATTAATGAGGTTTTTGGGCATGGCTGGGTTTTACAGAAAATTTTGTCCAAATTTTTCCTCAGTAGTTAGTCCACTTACAAATCTTTTACAAAAAAGGGTTAACTTTGAATGGACAAAGGACTGTGAAAAATCCTTTCATAAAATCAAATCTGTCCTTATGAGCAACCCAGTTCTGTCAACTCCAGATTTTTCTAAGCAATTTAAGCTTACTGTTGATGCTAGTGATGTTGGAATCGGAGCAGCTTTGTTTCAAGAACATAGTGATAAGGTAGATAGAGTTGTTTCTTATTTTTCAAAGAAACTTACAAAATGTCAACAAAAGTATTCCACCATTGAAAAGGAATGCCTTGCTTTGTTGTTAGCTTTACAGCATTTTGATGTTTATTTGAATGTTACTTTGCATCCAATTCTTGTATATACGGATCACAACCCCCTGACATTTTTGCATAAATTGTCAAACAAGAATCAAAGACTGACTAGATGGAGTTTGTTGTTACAAGAATACAACATAACAATTAAGCATATCAAAGGCAAAGACAATGTTATTGCAGACGCCTTGTCAAGAGTATCGTAAACATACTAGATTTTGTATTAATGTACATGTTTTACAATTTAAGTTTTTCATTAACATTCAAACTTTTTAAGGGGGGAGGTGTTGTGAGATGTGTATTGTTTCATTATGTATATAATTAGTAACATTAAGTTTCTTGAACATTCCAGAGTGGTCAACATGTTTGGTCATTTTATCTAGAACATTCTTAAATTTTGTATATGTCCAGATTGTTCCAGTAATATCATGTTTTAACAATTTCTAGAATATTCTAGATTTATAATACTGTATAAATACCCTGTCAATTCAATGCAAATACAATAATTGTGGATACTTTGTCGTATGAGCACTATTGAGATATAAATGGGATATATTTTCACTGGGACATTGTGTGCAGCAACGGACACTCTGATGTATGTATTTTTAGATTCTTGCTAAGTTTGTACTTTATGTTTCATATACTTATTATATAATACTGTAAATAAATTATTGTTAAGTTTAAATTGTGTTATTGATCTTTGCTGGCATTTAGGGTAATTCTGACCCATAACATCATACACCCATAAATTGCCACAAATACTGATTATTGTTCATCTTTTTCAGAGATTCACAGTTGGATATAATGATAACGTAAGATCTGCTGTCAAATTTATTTTTTCTTTTATTTTTCTAGTTAAGTCTCTACCTATTTTATCTTCTTTTACTCCCTATATGCTTTTTAAATTTCTTCTTTTGACTTTACCATCTCTGTTAAACAAATTTTATGAAATATAATTACAGAGAAAGGCATTTAAAGTATATTTAATTTACGTTATCATTACTGTAATTTACGTTATTAAAGTTTTGCTTCAGAAAGTCAACAATGAACAGAGATTTATGGGTGAACTATTGCTTCAAATAAAAAGAAGAACACATTGTTTTTAAAAACAATTAAAATTCAGGCAAAAATTGCATTCTTGACGAATCAATAAAGAAATATTTGAAAGTTGTTAAAGGTAACATGTAATTTACGTTATCTGATGGCACTTTCTACATCAGATCTACATCGGAAGTTCGGTGATGTTTAGATGCTCTTGAGAGAAAACCAATAACGTTTCCTGCATGGTTCCGTATTGATCCGACATCTTATTTGCAAGATATGTACGATGTATGTTTTCTACTGATAACGTAAATTACATAACGTAAATTACTTTTTATCAGTTTTATTGGTGTAAAATGTGTACTCGCACAGATCAATACTCGTTTTGACGTTTTACGTGTTTGGTACGTCAGGAAGAATAAATGAATTAATATGCAAAGACAGTTATACTCGTATTTTTTAAGTATTGTTGATAACGTAAAATACATCCTTAAAACGAACCACACACCTCTGGTTACAAGACCAATGTGTTTTTGTAAGTATTCTGTCATAAAGCTTTTCTTTGATTCTGGTTGCATTTTATGGACTTTGTTGGATATTCTAGAAGATATTTTATGTTTTTAGATACCCTTTTATGCTATTTAAACTAGTAATAACAATTTGATAACGTAAATTACACAAATTTTGCGACATAAATATTTTACTTTTTTTTTTAATTTCACTGTAGAAATATATTTTAAAGTGCGAAAATTCAGTATATTTATGCATTATTACATGTAAAAGTCATAACTTATAACATAAAATATAATTGATGTGTTTTATTCAGTGGTCTAAACATTGACCTTTGCCTGAGCGACAGACTGAAAAGCCACTTTTTAGGCTCTATACTTGGATCCCATGGAGGTTTTAACCTGTGTATTAACATTTTACTCTGTTGGCTTGGTAACTATAGACGTATCACAAACCAAATACTACAAAATTTACTACTACTATTTTTATATTAATGTAATTTAAAGTGCTTGCGACATCCAAATAGCGCATTTGGACGGATTATGTGAGAAGAGGTAAATTAGTCGTTCAATAGTATTTTTCTTGAAGAAGTTGAAAGTACGCACGGTTTCCCTGTGAAATCTGTGGAAAGATTTGGTCAACAAAATCAAATTTCAAACAAGCATAAAATGTGTCATTAATCAAAATCTGATTGATCATTGTGGTAAAATCTTTGACAAAGCGCTATTTGTCGAATCATTTAAAATAGACTGTTCCAATTTAAATTCATATACCAGGATCTAAACAATTAAAACAGAGCAGATTTTAAGAATTATGATTAATGAACAATGACTTAAAATTATTTCTTCCCCAAGCATCCACTAAAAACTTTACCCCCGAGTGCCACACACTTATTTTGAAGTCTGCCCCCTTTATTTGAGGTGGAATTCTCCGAAACATTAGAGTGTCTGGAACAAAAACATATCTTGTATTCCCTCACATAATTCAAATGAAGCTGAGTGATATAAAAGGCACCAATTTTCACAAAAAAAAACCGGTCAAATTTGCGTACCCGCATGCTCTTGACAGATATTGCAGAAGTGTTCACGTATTTCTAGGACGAGTCCCGAGCTGGTAAACAAGTAACAGTAAGTCGGAATATCACTGTATTCCGCCGCAAGTGAATTAAGGATTATTTTCATCTCAATCACTGTAGGAAAGCTAATCAGGTCAACGAACACTGCAAATTCCGCTTCGAATTCTGCACCTCCGGATGTCACCATTCCGCGCCCCCATATGTGGGGTTATGCATGGTGTTTAAAGTAAATTCTGATGCACATGCATCTTATATATCCAATATATAAATTATTGTTTTACTTTAGTTTTTTTTCACCTTGAATTCGGTAATATAATATCCTGCAAATACTTCTTTCTACTTGCAAACTCCAAAATAATTGTAAATGACGACTATTTATTGAATCAATTTTTATTTTCATGAATGTGTGCTACAGTAACATAGACATGATCAAGGTTTATCTTTATTGCAATGTTTAAATCAAAAGTATGATTTGAATATATTTTGAATTCTGTTTTTACTTTAGAAGTTTTATGATATAGAGTAATTTAAAAAAATATTCTGCATGGCGCATTAAATATAATGGTTTAAGATTAACTTTTTATACTGTAGAAGCAGATTTTTAAGCGAGGATTTAATTTTTGCATTATTAGCGAAGGTTCTCAAATCGTTAAAATGAAATACCGCTAAAAATCTGTCTTTAATTTGAAATAGATGCTTTGGTGAGCACTATATAAATAGCTTAAATTACTTCTCGCTAAAATTAGAATACCCTATTTAAAGGACAAATCGCTAAAATTGTGTCTCTCTAAAATTTCCACTTATACGGTATTTACATACATTTCTAAATATGTTTGCTTAGATTCTTTTTGAAATTTGAGAAAAAAGTCCACATTCACGTGAGTTTCTGTAGGACGAGTTTGAATACTTCCATTGTGAAGAAGATAAATGGGATTTTTTTTCATAAATGATCAATAAATAAAATGTCATGAATATGTTGCGAGTCATCAAAAAATATGTAAATATAAAAAATGTTTTTAAATTTTGAAAATTCATAAGACACATGAAATAGAACACTTCGCTCTTGCATATAATTGCGCCAATGCGTCCTAGTTCTTGTTCTCATGAATTTTCGATAATTAAATTCAATTGAATGAATTGAAAAACCACGTACATCAAACATACATTAAATTCAATGTCTCGCAACAAAATTTGGATGAAAATAAAAACAATTTGCCTTTTTGGCACATGTATGCACTGAAAATATTTCACTTAGTAATATAAAAATAAATGCTGAAAAAGATGTATGATCATTGTACTCAAAAATTTAAACATCATTTTTAATTCAAGGGTCTTTCAATAGCTATTGAGCAGATTTTGTTAGCTACATTTGTTTAGAAAACATAATCATGAAATTGTGAACTATGCCATGTAATCGAACAGAAAATATACTGAATTACTTTCGTGCTGGCATTTAAACCATGTCAAGGTATTATGATGCATTTGATGATTTTGTCCTGTATACTATAGTAATACCTAAGATTAACTCTATGCGAGCGCAACAAACAGTATGGACGATGAATGATGTTACCTTTTTAGGAGATATAAGCACTCGATAAATCATTATATGTAGAAACTGAAATCCAGACATGCTTGATCTAAACAAG
>NW_026941073.1:0-12968 GCF_032062105.1 Saccostrea cuccullata
AGACGAAAAGACAGAAATGGCGGACAAAATGTGATCAAAAGCTCACTTGAGCCTTCAGGTAGCTGAGCTAAAAATAAAAGACATTTAAATCAAATGTGAAACATAAATAGTAAACAAATAAAATTAATGTCATTAAAATAAATTTTCAAAAAGTTTCATCGTACCACTACCAAATTCAAACTTCCCAGTATTTTTCTTCATGCCAATTATTTTTTAATTCTCAACTTATATTAAAGCCAATTTCAAAACTTTTTAAGAACATGAACTTTTAAAAAAATAAATCCAAAAATTGCACCTTATTCTTGCCTGCACATACAATATTAACATACATACATCCCTACAAAAGTCTGAGATTTGAAAATGAAAAGTTATTTTTTAAGTTAAGAAGGAAAATTGTCAAACATAGGTAATCAGAGTTACAGAGCTCACCTCAACAAATGTTTTTTTAAGTAAGGCAAAGTCACACAACTAACCAACAAAAAGTGTACATTCCAAATATGAAAATATTTAAAAATTTTTAATTGATACTTTGCAATAGACCTACATAAAAAATTTAAATTAGTTTTTCCCATGAAAATGTAATCAAAATCCAGCATCTGAAGAAAATTTTAAGTTTTCATCTCTTGATGCAACATTTGTGCAAGTTTGGTTTATACAATGTTATATAAGCCTTATGGTTTTTTGGTAATAGACCTGCACCCATAACTTTTACCTGGTCCATTATTTGAAAAATGTATGTCAAATTCAGCATCCGAAGCAAGTCCATTAGTGTGCATCCTAAGATGTATTGTCCATGCAAGTTTGCTCATTATAGGGCTCATAGTTACTTGGAAATGAAACATGCATAAAAACTAACATTTTCACTCATCCACAAAGAGTAGGTTAGATTCAGCATCCGAAGCAAGCCTGGAAGTATGCATCCCTTTGATGTATCATCCATGCAAGATTGGTCATTAAAGAACTCATAGTTACTTGGAAATGAAACCTGCACCAACAACTTTTACCTGTTCACTCAACCAGAAAATGTAGGTCAGATTCAGCATCCGAGCAAGCCCGGAAGTGTGCATCCTTAGATGTATGATCCATGCAAGTTTGGTCAACATAGGGCGTAAAGTTACTTGCAAATGAAACCTGCACCAACAACTTTTACCTGTTCACTCAACCGGAAAATGTAGGTCAGATTCAGCATCCGAAGCATGCACGGTAGTATGCATCCTTAGAAGTATCATCCATGCAAGTTTGGTCAACCTTATAGGCTTATAGTTACTTGGAAATGAAACTTGCATAAAAAATTTTAACCTGTTCACTCAACCGGAAAATGTAGGTCAGATTCAGATTCCGAAGCAAACTCTATAGTATGCATCCTTAGATGTATCATCCATGCAAGTTTGGTCAACATAGGGCTTAAAGTTACTTGCAAATGAAACCTGCACCAAAACCTTTAACCTGTTCACTCAACCGGAAAATGTAGGTCAGATTCAGCATCCCAAGCAAGCCCTGTAGTATGCATCTTTAGATGTATCATCCATGCAAGTTAGGTCAACATAGGGCTTATAGTTACTTGGAAATGAAACTTGCACCAAAAACTTTAACCTGTTCACTCAACCGGAAAATGTAGGTCAAATCAGCATCCGAAGCAAGCCCGGTAGTATGCATCCTTAGATGTATCATCCATGCAAGTTTGGTCAACATAGGGCTTATAGTTACTTGGAAATGAAACCTACACCAAAAACTGCACCAAAAATGTTAACCTGCTCCAAAACATTAACCTGGTCATTCCTTTGCTGAAATTGCAGCATCTGAAACTTTGACTGGTACAATGAAACACACTAGAACCATCTTCCATGCATGTCTAATCAATATAGGACATAGAAGTACTTAAAAAGAAAACTGCTCCAAAAAACTTAACCTTAACCCGGGACGCCGACGCCGACACCGACGCCGACGCCGAGGGTATTACATAAGCTCCCCCAACTTCGTTGAGGTGAGCTAAAAATTGACCCTGACCTGAATGTTCGCATTAAGGAACAACGACAAATAATTTGTTTACACACTTCTAGTAACGGCTAAAGAGTGGATACATGAAATTTTTTTTAAATTTTTTTAGTTCAAGAGGAATAACTCTGTCAAAATCATATCAGATCATAACCAAATTCAAACTTGACTACATGTATATACGTCATATTCCTGTGACGTATCCATATAAATTTTGAGATCATTGAATGTGTGTAACTGTTGCTGTCTGTTAATTAAGATAATTTAAGGAATGGGAAGTCAATGAGGACAGAATTGATGGAATCAAGTAACAGGGTAACATTATATATATATATATGCCCCCGCCCATTTTATGGCAGGGGATAAAAATTTGGATGAGAATCTCAGATTCTTTTTTCACTGTAGCCTTATAAACTAAGAAATGGACATTGTGAGCTATAATTAAACTTACCGGGAAGTCCATCACGTAGTCGGCGTGCCAGGCAGGGCGACGCCGAATCCTCGTAGATCGTCGTGGCTCCATCTAGATAAAAACAAGAAAACGCTATCAGTATACACAACACAGATATTTCCCTTGATTTTTAAAATAAGTCACTACAAGTTACAGGGTTTTTTCTGGGTCATGTTGAGGTCAGATTACAGATCCCGTTCCTAGTCATAGTTTTCCAATTTCAAATCTTTTTGCCAGTGAAGGTACCCATAGATATACTATTACTGTAGTAATAATATAAACTTAAAAAAGCGGGCTTCATATTTAAGCCGATTTGGTGCAGACATGATGGGCTAATAAGAAACCCCTACAAAATCATTAAATATAAATACAACATACAACGCGGATGTGTGTAGCGCTTATTCAAGAAAATGCCAACAATTCAATACCTAGTGGTGATTATGCTTAATATTGAATACACCAATATATAAGACCCTGAGGATCATGATTTGAAGATATTAGAATGAACCCTACCCATAATGATATTTGTCTGTTTTTACAGGAAAACTTAAACAATAGCTATAACTTTTGAGTGAGTGGGGTTATGGTTTTCATAATTTTCACTGACAGCAGTATTCCTTGTAACAAGACCAACAAATTTGACCTCTAGAACTTGACCTTGGAGTTTGACCCACTTTTACCAAAACTTTCCAAACTTTAACCTAGTTGGCCATAACTTTTGAATACATGTAGTTGGTGCTATGGCTTTCATACTTTGACTTTGACCTAAGAGTTTGATCTGTGTTAAAGAAACTAATCTTATCATAATTTTTCAACTGTTAGTAATTAAAAGGGTTTTCATATTTCACAGATGTACTCCTTCTGACAAGAACTTTCTTTGGACATCACACAGATATACTCCTTCTGACAAGAACTTTCTTTGGACATCAACAGTTTTGTCTTTTTGACCTGAAACCTTTAAATTTGAGAAACTTCAACCCTTGCCATAAGCTGTAATACATGGGCATTTGTGTTTCAGAAACACATCTTGTTTCTTGATAAAAATTTTTTAACACTCCCACCCAATTTTCATATCTTATTTATATCTCCATTTAGTCCTTCAAGTGAATAAACGTGATTGACTGACTGGTGACCTAATAATAAGTTTATGACAACTGCATGTGCAAATTATAAGGGGGGAGGGAGGGGGGGGGGCAGTTAAAGTAACCTTGGATCCCCTGAAATCCTTGGACCTCTCCTTAAAGCAGCAGATTTATTTGAAATTGTTTTGATAAGTAATAATTATGAAGCTTATATCTTTTCTTGATTTGATTCCCTATTGTGACCCCACCCATGATTTGAACACCTCCACGACGCTTTCACATAAGTTTTAGTTTTTTCACCCAGTGCTCATCAAGAAGAAGATTTTTATAGTTTTTTCAGATAAATTTCTATCTGGACCCAGGGGGTCATGACTGGAACACATGTCAATGATAGAATCTACATGACCTGGTGTTTCAGTCTAAATATGACCAATCATGGCTTTGTTGTTCTTGAAAGAGGGAATTTTTAAGGATTTTTCCAAAATATTCTTATGTAAAATTGTGTCCCCGCTCTATCCCTGGGGGTCATGATTTGAACAAACTTGAATTTACACTCTCTGTGGATGCTTCCATATAAATATGACCAATAATGGTTTTGCTGTTCTTGAGAAAAGATTTTTATAGGTTTTTCCTATATATTTCTATGTAAACCTTTGATTGCCCATTCTGGCCTCACTCTACCCTGGAGATCATGATTTGAACAAACTTAAATCTTACCTGAGGCTGTTTCACCATAAGTTTAATTTTTGAGGATAGGATTTTAAAACATGTCACCAAATTTTCTCTTTTTCTTAATTATCTCCCCTTGAAGAATGAGTTTATTTGTTTGAACAAACTTGAACCCCCTTCATCCAAGGATCCTTTGTGGCATGTTTGGTTAAAATTGGCCAAGTGGTTTTTGAGAAAAAGTAAAAAAAATGTCAAAAGTTTACAGATGGAAGGACAGACGGAAAAAAGACAAAATGTGATCAAAAAACTCTCTTGAGCTTTCAGTTCAGGTGAGCTAAAATGACCATCTCTTAAAATGGTTAAAAGAGTCATTCATTTGAATAATATTAATTAATTTTTTTTTCAACAAAATATAATTATACCCATGTAAGATTTGGGGTATATAGATATTGCCCTGTCTGTCTTTTTCTCTGTTGATATGTTTGTCTGACAAAACTTTTTTGTATTGCTTGTGACAATTAAGACCTTTTCTTGGACAAGACATACTTTCTTTGGGTATGAATATATTTGACTTGACCTTGGAGCTAGGAATTATATATTTTACTTGTGTACACATTGTGAAAGACCTTTCTCTGAGTATAAGTATTCTTGACCTTTTGATTTTGACCTTGAAGTTTGGCCCACTAAAAAAATCTAACCTTTGCTCTAACTTTTGAACAAAACTTAGAACTTGGGCTTTTATATTTCATATAAATTTCCTTGTGACGAAATCTTCCTAAGAATACTTGTACATTGTACCAACTTTGACCTTTTTAACCTTGACCTTGGAATTTGATATAGTTTTTAAAAAAACTTTACACTTTGGATATAACCTTAAACAGTCGGTGCTAGGGCTTTTGTATTTCACATGTACATGTGTATTTTTGTGACAAGTCCTTTCCTGGAGATAACTGATTTTTACCCGTTGACATTGACCTGAGACTCTCTTTTCAAAAAAAAAAATTAACATTGGCCATAACTTTTGAAGGATTACCTTAGGTTTTTATATTTCAAAGGTTTATTCATAAGTCCTTGAAAAAAAATCATTTTTGTTGATCTCTTCTCCTTAAAGTTTAACTAGCATTGAAACTCCTACTTTGCCATAGGCTATCATATGGGGGACATCAGTGTCTTTCACATTTTTCAGATTTGGCAACATAGTTACATGTATGTGAAATAATTCAAGATTGATCTGCATGTGGATAAGGATATAATTTTAGAACTTCAAAACATGCAAAATTAAATTTATGTTGAACGCATGGTGAGCAATTTACATCAGAAATCTCCATGCGCATGCGCACTTTTAACCGGATGTATTCAATATTTCCCATAAAAATGAACATTGACATTTGTCTACGCAATTTCACAAATAAGTAGCAAAATTATACATGTTAAACTAATAATAATACACTTGTATAATAATACACTTGTATATACACGTAAACAAATAATTCAAAATAAATGTTCCGGTCTAATTCCTCATGGTTTTACTGCAGGGCAAATGTTCGGGTATTCACCGAGTGTTATTTTTATGAAAAGTTGTATAAAGTCGCGAATTAAATATCAAGACGTCAATAAACCAACCTCATCTCGTAGGAATCTTCTTCTGTGCAAGTTGTCTCGTAGAAAAGCAGTGTGAAATCGCAGAATGAATGCAAATGCAGAAGCAAAAGCTATGACGGATGTTGACAGGTGAACCTTCAAAATCAGTCTGACGTAAGCAGGTTCGTGTCACGTGTTCAAGGTTTCGGAATCCCCGACTTCTGACGGACAACTTACGGGGAGTGTATAGAATTACGTTAACAATAACCCGAGAATTTTCTTTCAGTTCCTCTGACATCTATGAAATCAGGGTGTAGCTAGGGTACTTTTGAAATTGACGCTCGATCGAGAAGGCATGAGGTTTGGGAAAGCCGTGGTGTGGACCCATCTTCCCAAGTCAAGAGTTTCTGATCCGCTCCGCTCCACATAGTATGGACCCAGCTATAAGTGAATTTCCGATATTTTCGACCCTCCTGCGATCGCTTTCTGCAAAAATCTATAATGATTTCAGAAGGCACGTACATATCGCAACATCTCAATGTGTGTGTGTGGGGGGGGGGGGGGAGGGGGGGTGCCCCCACCACTTTTTCCCCAAACATTACCTTTACGATTGAAAATGTTCCGTGAAAGGTTGATATTGAAAAAAATTTGCCATCCCTCCCCCCCCTACGAAATAGGAATTTCGAGTTTGGGCAATTTCCTTTTTTGGGGGGTGGGGTGGGTGGGGTGTTGTCAGCTTTTACAGGTGAGTAAAAAAAAAATCTCTGGCTGCCCCCCCCCACTTTCAAAAACGATGAGCACTATGTGCCTGTTCAGGGAGCTGTACTTATACATACATGTACCTGTACTATCGTATCCCTCTAACTGATTTTTTTTTTTTTTGTTTATATCAATTTTTTATATTATTTTCATTGGCGTAATTTGAATTGTTCCTCTTTTTTTTTTTATCTTTAATGAAAAATGAATTATAGGCTTTTTAAATATATGCTGTAAGATCAGGTAATAATTTACATGAAAAATACACCTCTCTTTCTCTCTCTCCAAAATGATATGGACCTTTGTGTGAACATTTTTTTTTTAATTAGAACATGTCCCGTATTAAAATAAGTCAGAATTGTAGAATTACAATTGATGGAACTGCAGCTGTCGGAAAACATTATAATGGCCATATTCTTGTCATCGTTACAGACCACGGCTGAGAACCGTGGCTTGAGACGATGCATCCCTGTTTAAGAGAAGAATTCAGTTGAAAATTACAAAAACGGAATGATAAAAAATTTTAATTTTTGAAAATATTTTTGTATGTATTATGCTAAGAAAAATAAGAAAGAAAATTTGTTACCTTGCCTTTATTGTAGTCAAATGGGGGCACTGTCAAGATATGGACCATTTTTCGTGTTTTTATACACAATTACATAGTAAAACCCTCCAATAAACAAAGAAATTGAAAATAAAAATAAATACATGATGAAATGTTTTGTTTTTCACATATATCATGCAATTTTCATTCTTCTTATAAAAAATAAAAAGAAAATTGGAGGTAGCCTTTATTGCAGTGGAAAGGGGGCATATCAAAACACAAAATTAGGATTTTTTTTATCCAACTAGATATGAAATAAGTCGCCATGGGTTTACATAACATCAAAAACAATTGCAATACTGTATTAGTTTCTAAAAAATAAATAATTCTTACATTCTGAAATAATTTTCTCTCCATGCTTTATTTTGTTTCTTAACACGCAACGTTGTTATACGTGGGAAAAGGGGGGGGGGGGGGGTGTAAAGGCGACAGATGACGAATTTTACTAATATCATGTAATACATGTACATAGAAAAATATATATATATATCGGGGGTTGCATTTAAATGATTCATAGACTGATTTATTTTAACTTAAGCTAATCCATGCATATTTAAGTCCTCAATGAAAAAGGGTGTGTATAAACACTTCGACATGTTCAAGGAGAAAAACTAAAATCGTTTACTTTTGGTTGTAGTGTTTGTTTTATTTAACTCACAATTGAAATAAAAACAAGGTAAAATTAATGTATGTACCAAGAAATTGATACTTCAAAATAAATCATGACCCAAAGTTGTTTATTTATAAAAAAAAAAAAATATTTTTAAAAAAACATTATATAATAGAAATACCAGCTTTCAACATGTACATTCTATAGAGCTACCAAGTCAAACCAAACTGTCACTGCGGTAAAAGATGTGTCTGAAAAATCCTGGACTACTTCTGTCTGCAACACTGTTAGTACAAAGTCGTTCGTTAATAGTTTTTCTAAGCTCGCCTGAGCTGAAAGTTCAAGTAAGCTTTTCTGATAACATTTTGTTTGTAGTCCGTCTGTCCGTCTGCAATTTTTTTTATATTTTTTAGCTCACCTGAGCACTTTGAAAAATTACGCACTTTGAAAAATTTTTTCAAAGTGCGTTAAATTTGGGACCAAGCTAACGCACTTTGAAAAAATTAAATTTCTTTTCAAAGTGCGTTAATATTGACCACATTAACGCACTTTGAAAAAAAATGTAAAGCTTGATGAATATTCTAACAAATAATCAGTCTGATAAATAATTGACTTTGGTTGGATAACTTTATGGTGTTACGGACAATTTAGGACCTGAGATATTGATGTTTTAAATCAAATATTTTAGGTTTTGATACATGTATAATATTATGAAAGGGTTTAATTTTTTTAAACAAAATAGAGAGATGATTGTTTAAAGAAGGATATGGAGATAACAAACAGTATCCAATCTCAAAGTCCATAAAACAATACAAATGAGGAGCAGAGGAAACACGGACCTCCGAAACATCAAGATGGGATCAGGTGCCATGGGGGAGTTAGCATCCCCTGCTGACCGGTCACTCCCACAGTGTGCTCCTTGTCATGATCAGGTAATAACGGAAAAATCCGTTGTCAATTTAGTGTATAAATAATGGACTAACAATTAGTATGAAAAACGTCAGTCAGCATTTGACCCAATGATAAATTGTATTTGCTGACAAGGTCATTGTATCGACCATAGAATTTACGAAATGAAGACTTTAAACGAGTGTTGATATTCTTGTTTCATCAACTTGCTTGTCAATAATTTACCTCGTTTAAGAAATTGTTCATACGTAGAGCACGCTCTTGCGTATCGGATCAACTGAGATATATATACTCCGTATGCAGGTGATGAAGGTATATTGCTGCATAATTAAGCTAGGGAAGTTGACGATACAAAAGTTAAAGTCATCACGTTTATCATATAGATTGATTGTTAGATTACCATTAGTGTCTTTTTCAAGTAAAATATCCAAGTATGAAGCAGAAGTGTCGGACTCTGTGGTATCTTTTATCTCAAGCTCACCAGGATATATCGTATTGACATAAGATTGGAAATTATTATTGTTCATTCACAATACGTCGTTGATATATATAAATGTCGAGTTGAAGGCCACAGCAAGTGTTTTCTTCTTTTCACGCATAAGATTTTGCATAAATTCTGCTTCATATGAATATAAAAATAAGTCTGCTAATAACGGAGCACAATTTGTACCCATGGGAATCCCAATAGATTGTTGGAATACCTGGTCTCCAAAAACCACATAGATATTGTCAATCAGAAACTCAAGCATCTTCTTGATGTCAACTTCAGAGTACTTATGTGTGCAATCAGAATCTGTTTTAACAAAATAATTTTTCAAATGACCAATGACGAGGTAAGTAAATTTACGAGTTCCATTTTTGTTGAAGAAGCAGCTGTCAATGATATCAAAAAGCCTGAATTTTAATTTGTCGTGGGGAATCATTATTTCGTTTCTTTTTTTTAATTTCTAGTCTGTAATAAGAAGATGTAGGGGGAGGGGCTAAAAGTGAATGACTTAACGCATAGCATTTATCTTAGGAAAAAAGGACAAATAGATTTTTCAAGACTATGAAAATTCTTTTCTCTCATGAGATGAATACGTTCTACTGTACCTAAAAATTTCTAGTTTTCATCTGTTTTAAGTTACTATTGATAGTTTTTAACGTCATAACGGTAATGTAAATACATATATCTATTGTTTGGGTATAGCATACACGTAGGCATCGAAACCGGGCGAAGGCAAGGGAAGGGGGGCTTTTGAAGCTTATTACTCCCCTCCACCCGTTTTATTTGTTACCGACGCCTGTGTATTGAAATCTCATCTCTTCTCGACGGGAGTAAATCAATTCAAAAGTTTTTTTGAAAGATAAATAACACTGAAATAGAATCTTTCCATTACTAAACTCCAAATCCAGAATTTTTGTTTTTACATATTTTTTTTTTTCAAATTAAGTGCGTTAAGTGTCTCAATGGTAAAATATATTGATGTAAACTCTTAACGCACTTTGAAAAGTTTTTTCAAAGTGCGTTGAGTATGCCCCAAATTTAACGCACTTTGAAAAAAAATTTCAAAGTGCGTTGATTTTGTCCCAATTTTAATGCACTTTGATAAAATTTTTCAAAATGCGTTGATTTTGTCCCAATTTTTACGCACTTTGATCAAAGTGCGTAACTTTTTTAAAGTACGTTGCCACAAACCACTGTGCCAGGAAAGATGTAATTTATAGGGAAGCATCCTCAGGTAGTGTAGATTCAAATTATGTCCCCCAGGGGTAGGGCAGGGCCACAATGTCCAACCAAAGTTTTACATAGAAATATATAGGAAATTTCTTTAAAAATCTTCTTCTCCAGAACCAGTGTGCAAGGAAAGTTGAAACATATTGGGAAGCATTCTCAGGTAGTGTAGATTCAGGTATATTCAAATCATGACCTCCTGGGGTAGGGCGGGGCCACAATGGCCGAATAAAGTTTTACATAGAAATGTTTAGGAAAATTCTTTAATTTTAAAAATCTTACTCTTTAGAACCACTGTGTCAGGAAAGATGAAACTTATAGGGAAGCATCTTCAGGTAGTGTAGATTCAGGTATATTCAAATCATGACCTCCTGGGGTAGGGCGGGGCCACAATGGCCGATCAACTTTTTACATAAATATTTATAGGAAAATTCTTTAAAAATCTTCTTCTCTGGAATAGTAAAGGCATGAATGACATATTTTTATAGAAGCATCCTCAGGTATTGTAGATTCAAGTTTGTTCAAATCATGACCCCCGGGGGTAGGGCGGGACCGCAACATGGATGCCAAGTTTTACATAGAAACATGTAGAAAAAATCTTTACAAATCTTAATCTTTTCAAAAATAAAGCCGTGATCAGTCCTGTTCATATGGAAGCATTCTCAGGTTGTGTAGATTCAATTTTGTTTAAGTCATGACCCCTGGGGGTAAGGCGGGGCCACAATATGAGTTCAAATGTAAAGGGCAAAATGTAAAGTTAAAGAAATATGCAAGCATCCTTAGTTAGTGTAAAGATTCAAGTTTGTTCAAATCATGACCCCGCGCCGGGGGTAGGGCGGGGCCACAAGGGACAACCAAAGTTTAACATAGAAATATATATAGGAAAAATCTTTCAAAATCTTCTTCTAAAGAACAGCAAAGCCATGATTGGCCATATTTATAAGGAAGCATCCTTAAGTAGTGTAGATTCAAGTTTGTTTTTAAATCATAACCCCCTAGCTAGGGGTAGGGCCACAAGGGCCAATCAAAGTTTTACATAGAAAAATATATGAAAATCCTTTAAAAAAAATTCTTTTCAAGGAAAACAAAGGCATAAATGATCATATTTATTTGGGAACATCCTCGGGTAGTGAAGATTTAAGTTTCTTCAAATCATGACCCCCAGGGGTAGGACAGGGCCACAGTAACTGCTCAAAGTTTAACATAGAAATGTATTAGGAAAAATCTTTTTCTTCAAATTCATTGGACCAGGAAAGATGAAACTCATGTGGAAGCATCCTAAGGTAGTGTAGATTCAATTTTATTCAAATCATGACCCCCGAGGATAGGGCGGGGCCACAATGGCTGATCAAAGTTTTACATAAGAATACTTAGGAAAAATCTTTTAAAAATCTTCAAGATCAGCAAAGTTATGATTGGTGATATTAATATGTAAACATCCTCAGTTAATATCATGACCCCAGCCTGGGGGGGGGGGGGGGATGTGTAAGGTAGGGCCATAATGGGCAATAAAATCTTTACATAGAAATATATAGGAAACATCTTTAAAATTCTTCTCAAGTATGGCAAAATTATACATGTATGCTTTCTCAAGTAATAATAATGAAAATCCTCCCCTTCCCCAGCTAGTAAACTTTTCAATACACAGCTGCATGATTTGTGCATGTTACAAGACTAAAGTTTTGAACATTATCCAGTATATAAATCTAATCACTGATTCTATAAAATTTTTAAAAAACACGAATTAGTGATTTGTTATATAAATTGATAATTTGTTTAAACAAATTGATACTTTGTTATATACGCATTCTCAAATTATAGTCTCAAATTATTATTATTAGGTCTTTCCACCTTTCTGTGGAAAGACCTATTGATTTCCTTCTGTTTCTTCTTTTCCTTTTTTATTATTTTTCCGCCGTGTGATTTTTTGTTTCAAGATTTATCGAAAAGATTTATAGTCTATAAGAATGTACTCCGTAAAAGATGTTTGCAGTTGACCCTGCGTAAATGAACCTTGACCGCTTTCAAAGTTATTGCCCCTTTCGCAAGAAATGCTTGTTATCGCTACTCCTCAGAAACCGTAAACCGCAGAGGTATGAAACCTTTACGAATGTCTTCGACTTATTATGGGGACTCTTCAATCTATTCATTGCGAAAGTATTCGGTGACCCCTTCAATGAATTATTGCCCCTGAAACTTTTTGAATTTTACAAATAATTAAAAAATTTCAAAACAAGAAGTCGTAGAGACATGGGACCAACTGCATAAGATTCATTGACCTTTGACCTTAAAATTCATGTAAAGGTCAAAGGTCAAGGTCATTCCAAAAATGAGAAAATTAGCTTTTTTGTATCTCTTTTGTCTTTCAACATATACTTAATGTCAATGCATCATTAATATGTACTCTTAAAACTGTTTCAAAGATTTCATTCTTGTCCCCTAAGATAAAACCTTTTAAAAGTTATTGCCCCTTGTGCGAAAAACCTTGTTATCGCTACTCCTCCGAAACTGTAGACCCTAGAGACATCAAACCTTCACTAATATCTTAAGGGTCTTTAGACCTAACTTCACTGTATAAGTGCAAAAGAATCTGATGA